>NC_069363.1:62973846-63280384 GCF_021730395.1 Mercenaria mercenaria | reverse complement strand
TTGGGAACCATATAAAATGTCTCAGTGACTAGGCAGGTTTCTGTAGTAAAGCATTTTAAAAGGAAAACCTAAAAAACATGGAATTTATTTTCACAATATATATTTCATAAATTATATGAATCGAAGGATTATAGCACAAGTTTGTCATCTCTTTCTTGCAGAATAATGACAGAATAATGAATGAAAGAATTCCAGTTTTGGCTTTTACTTAAATGATGGGAGATATGCATACTTAACTGAATTATTTTGAAATTCGGAATAGTCACTGGCCAATTTAATCTTCTAGAAATTGAAGACAATATGATACTGCCAATTTACACATTTTGCCCAACTGGTTTAAAATCTTGCTAATTTTGTCATTTATGATAAATTTCAAATTCTGTTGTAAAATGCCTTATGATAAAATGGTATCCAGGGAATGAAGTTTTGTCAGAAGAAATATATGGACGTCCATTAGATTCCTTCACATTTGAATTTTACCATAAGAGACAAGTTTGTGGAAAACAGTTGAATTATAAAACAAAAGAGAAAATATTAAGTTTAGAGAATATTTGTTTCGAACCACGATATAGTTAGCTGTAAGCTTGTGATATGCACAATAATTTATGATGTGATATAGCAGAAAATTTGGTTCTGTGCTTAATTTAACATTTGCCTACACTTACCCACATATCATTGACTGTTTCAGTTCTAGAGCCCTAGCTTACCCACATATTCTTAACTGTTACAGTTCTAGAGCCGTAGCTTACCCACATATTGTTGACTGTTACAGTTCTAGAGCCGTATGTTACCCACATATCATTGACTTGTTTCAATTCTAGAGCCGTAGCTTACCCACATATTGTTGACTGTTTCAGTTCTAGAGCCGTAGCTTACCCACATATCGTTGACTGTTTCAGTTCTAGAGCCGTAGCTTACCCACATATCGTTGACTGTTTCAAATCTAGAGCCGTAGCTTACCCACATATCGTTGACTGTTTCAGTTCTAGAGCCGTAGCTTACCCACATATCGTTGACTGTTTCAGTTCTAGAGCCTTAGCTTACCCACATATCGTTGACTGTTTCAGTTCTAGAGCCGTAGCTTATTGACTATTTCAATTCTAGAGCTGTAGCTTACCCACATATTATTGACTGTTTCAGTTCTAGAGCCGTAGCTTACCCACATATCATTGACTGTTTCAGTTCTAGCGCCGTAGCTTACCCACATATTGTTGACTATTTCAATTCTAGAGCCGTAGCTTACCCACATATCATTGACTGTTTCAGTTCTAGAGCCGAAGCTTACCCACATATCATTGACAGTTTCAGTTCTAGAGCCGTAGCTTACCCACCTATTGTTGACTGTTTCAATTCTAGAGCCGTAGCTTACCCACATATCATTGACTGTTTCAGTTCTAGAGCCGTAGCTTACCCACATATCGTTGACTATTTCAGTTCTAGGGCCGTAGCTTACCCACATATCATTGACTATTTCAGTTCTAGAGCCGTAGCTTACCCACATATCGTTGACTGTTTCAATTCTAGAGCCGTAGCTTACCCACATATTGTTGACTGTTTCAGTTCTAGAGCCGTAGCTTACCCACATATTGTTGACTGTTTCAATTCTAGAGCCGTAGCTTACCCACATATCATTGACTGTTTCAGTTCTAGAGCTGTAGCTTACCCACATATCGTTGACTGTTTCAGTTCTAGAGCCGCAGCTTACCCACATATCGTTGACTATTTCAGTTCTAGAGCCGCAGCTTACCCACATATCGTTGACTTTTTCAGTTCTAGAGCCGTAGCTTACCCACATATCGTTGACTCAGTTGTAGAGCCGTAGCTTACCCACATATCGTTGACTATTTCAGTTCTAGAGCCGTAGCTTACCCACATATTGTTCAAGTTCCTACTAGTGACACAGCAGCATCATCATCATCCTCATCAGAAACAGCGAACGAAGGTACCTCAGAAACAAACGTTACCCCCTCAGCTTCGGCAACAAGTGAAACAGAGCGGGTAGACAGTGAAACTCCCACCACAATGCAGGCATACAGCCAGAATGCGGCTGCGCAGTTTGGGGCTTTCTACAACAGCCCCACTGCTCAGAGTTATATACCTCCATACCAGTCATCAGCAGACAGTAAGTGCACTACTTTTCTATATCATATCAAGGTTAAAGGGTCCATTGGGTGAAAATTTTGCACATTTCCAAAATTTTAACATACTAAAAGTAACACATTTTAGCAATGAGCTTTTTTAGCTTGAATGTTGATTCTCAAAAATGTGTTGATCATCAGCATACTTTCAATCAACATGACCTATTTCAACACGCTTGTAAAATCTTTAAAAATAACATGTACTAGTTTTAAACCTGTATTGTAATTAGAATGAAACTGAATACAAAAAACAGCACCCAAACTAAGTTCAGTTTCCCACTAAAACGTCAAGAGTAAGAACTGAATATTTCATGAGTACAGTCGAGACTGTTTTAAGAGACCGACTTTGGGAAGCAGCGAAAAAGGTCACATATGACAGGGAGTCTCTTAAAACAGTCTCACTTAACAGGATGACGCTGGTTTCATATATTTTTCCAATTAAAGTACATGAATATCGGATACTTATATATTGGCCTCTATGGAAAATGATTAAATACTATTTCTTTAATTGCATATTGATAAAATAAAAAAAAAAATTAAAAAAATTGCATCATTCGTATGATGTTGATAAAACAAATTTAAGCTCATGATCTGGCAAGAAAATAAAAGGGAGCAGTAAAGTATAAATGTTCCATTTGAACTATTTACACACTGAGGTTTATGATATTTATTTTTGTGTACTAATTGTTCATTGACATTTATTCGATTATTGACTGCATCTTTAATCTGTGTTTACTTCGTCGTTTCCTGTTAAATACACCATATTTTTGTTTCACCAGGAGTAAAGTTAATTTATTCACCGACTCCGAATTCTTCAGCGACTATCTACTTTCCAGATTTTATTTATACGCTGGTTTTCCCTAATCGAGCAATTCGAGTGCCTTAACAGCTGTTCTAATGTCGAAACAGTTCTTTTTTTATGTTTTTCATCAGCCATTTTTTGTAAACAAATAAGTTCTCGTCTCAAACAACGTCACGCGAGATAAAGAACGCTAACTCTGATCGTGTAAAATCTTGCGAGGGAGCGTCTCAAAGTCGCTGAAAACGGTCTAAATATCGATTCGGGAGCCTGATTTCACAGTCGCTTGTCGCGTAAGGCAGGGGGTTGCTTAATTCAGACTCTTTTAATAGTAAATTGCGTCCGGAGCATAAAATAGGGTCGCATATGACAGGGAGTCGCTAAATTCAGGGGGTCGTTAAGGCAGTCTCGACTGTATTTCTAGCATGCGTTGAGTGACTTTTTTGTAAAATACTGTTTCTCATCAATTTTTCATCTATACGTGTAAAGCTAAATACAGGTTAAAATAAAATGAAATTGTATAAAGAGACGGTAATGTGCTTTGACATGTTCATTTCACGTGGAAAATAGGTACAACAATTTTTGATATGATTTTTGGACTGATGTAATATCCCATATTTACTGGTACAATAACGTCTATGGCAACATATTGCTGCTATCTCATAATACGACACTGTATCTTACTGACAAAGACACATTGAGAACAACACAATGTTAGAAAATGACACCAAATCGTGTCGCAACAATACCCATATTGAAAGATATATGAATGTATGCACAGCTTGACTGGTTATAACTAGAGAGCCCTACGTTTTCCTGCGGAGAGATTCTGTGTAAAAATGTAGATATTTTTGGTGATTATCAAATAAATTGCAATTCTTTGTCAAATAAAATCAATTTCTTTGTAAATTTTTCGGATAAATTAAGTTTTTTCCTTCAAGGCTTAAACTGTTGTCAATTAAAAAGGCTGACAGGTATTGTTGCGCATTGAAATGAGTTACGAGATAAAATCGTAGAAGCTGGGATGAAATGATCAATCACTGAAATTGGCATCGGTACCGCAAAGATTGAATAGATTTTGCAATAGGCACACGGAGGGTAGAATTGTTGATTTTAATATGGGTACCTAGCACAGTTAGGTTATTGAAAATTGCTGGTGAATGCCCCATGAATAAAATAAATAGACATTATGTGAGGTTTAAAATGATAAAAGCCCTCCGATGTCATAAATTGTTTAAGAGGTAATACAGGGTTTTCCTCAATAGATTTAGCAATTTGTAAATAGATTGCACTACTTAATTTATGCAAATTTGAAAGCCTTCCTCTGTCGGGGAAATTCGGTATGAAACTGGTACAGTGCTGTGCGGTACCTCAGAATGTTGAGATTTTGTCGTATACACAGCCGACCCATCATTTATGATTAATGTATTTTGATTTGCAACATGATTTTAAAATTTGGAAGGTTATTTGTGTAATAAGTTTAATACAGTATTCTTTGTACAATTGGTCTTACAGATGTCTTTAAAAAAATATTTCAAATGATTTATAGCTAGTATGTTATTTATAAAATGTCATATGATTACCTATCTTTGATGATTGTGGCATCAGATGCTCTGTGTGTATCTTGTATCAGATACTATATTGATGGTCTTCATTTATTTTGTTAAACCTACATTTTTGGTCATCTCGTTAAACATCCATTAGCATATCCTTGGAAAATGACAAATCAAATGTATTGAGGACTGAGAACAAACTAGGTTCTTTGAATTGTAACATTAAAGTTAGTGAAACTGTCAGCTATAGAGGTAACTGCGAAGTTTTTGACATATTTTGTCATTGAATATTACTTTAATTTTCAGTAAAGTCAATAAAGATGAACACACAATACCCAGGATATGGTGCCAACTTTGCCCAGGCAGGTCAAGCAGGCTTTCCATACAGTAAGTTTTCTTATCCTTTTTAGCTCATCTGATTTTTTGAAAAAAAATGATGAGTTATTGTCATCACTTGAGCGGTTGTCGGCGTCGGCGTCTGCGTCGGCGTTGCCTGGTTAAGTTTTATGTTTAGGTCAGCTTTTCTCCTAAACTATCAAAGCTATTGCTTTGAAACTTGGAAGACTTGTTCACCATCATAAGCTGACCCTGTATAGCAAGAAACATAACTCCATCTTGCTTTTTGCAAGATTTATGGCCCCTTTTGGACTTAGAAAATATCAGATTTCTTGGTTAAGTTTTATGTTTAGGTCAACTTTTTCTCTTAAACTATCAAAGCTATTGCTTTGAAACTTGCAACACTTGTTCACCATCATAAGCTGACCCTGTACAGCAAGCAACATAACTCCATCCTGCTTTTTGCAATAATTATTGCCCCTTTTGGACTTAGAAAATCATTTTCTTGGTTGAGTATTATGTTTAAGGCAACTTTTCTCATAAACTATCAAAGCTATTGCTTTAAACCTTGCAACAGTTTTTCACAATCATAAGTGGACACTGTACATCAAGAAACATAACTCTACATTGCTTTTTGCAAGAATGATGGCCCTTTTTAGACTTAGAAAATCATGGGTAGGACAATATTTCTATTATACAAAAAAAATCAGATGAGCGTCAGCACCCGCAAGGCGGTGCTCTTGTTTAATTTCTAGTAAATTTAAGCACTGCCTAACTTCCTGTAGGTATCGCTGTGTTGGCATAACTTCCTGAAGGCATCACCTTCCTCATCCTACACTTTCATTGTGAAATTGAGGAAAAGCAATAGCTGTAGTATAGTCTGTAGTGTTTGCAGCTTAAAAAAAATACCTGAGCCGTGCCATGGGAAAACCAACATAGTGGGTGTGCGACCAGCATGGATCCAGACCAGCCTGCGCATCCGCGCAGTCTGGTCAGGCTCCATGCTGTTCGCTTTTAAAGCCTATTGGAATTGGAGAAACTGTTAGCGAACAGCATGGATCCTGACCAGACTGCGCGGATGCGCAGGCTGGTCTGGATCCATGCTGGTCGCATACCCACTATGTTGGTTTTCCCATGGCATGGCTCACCTAACTGTACTCTTGTTAAGAAATCATTTCAGAGGATGATTTCACTATTTCCTTTTCAAATAGTTTGTTCCGTGCATGTGACACGCATGAATCAGACGTGGATATATCACAGTTTAGTACATCTTTTTATTGGTACATTAACAACATTTAAGTTCAGACCCGTTTGATAGGATATTAAAGATGAAATTTGAATATTTCTGTTTGATCATTTTGGTAGGGTTTACCTTGTGTATATATAATTATTTCAGGTCCTGGCTCATTTCCCGGTACAGGAAACAGCACAACATCATCATCAGTATATTCACCACAACAACAGGTTAGTGTTGTAACTTCCATCTTTCCATGTTTGTATCTCTGTCAGTCCTCCAATTAGAATAAAATGTTCCTGCAATGGGATGGACCCAGTGTAACAGAGGTGTCACGGCATCTGTCTTGTATAGTAGTGTTTGCACTGTTGTAAAATTTCTTCATATTCCACGTATCTATCATTTGATTTGTGTTTGAAACAAAATTAACAAGTAAATATAAAAAAGTGATACAGGAAATGATTTGTAAAATTTGAAATCTTGTAAATTTAGAAGCTCGGGACCACTTCATTTGCATGACCAGAACTTAAACAAAATAGGTAGTATATTTTAGTCATTACAATTTCTTATTCTTATTTATACATAGGTCACCAGATACACCTACAGATATTATAGATATCAATATAGTAACACATTTTGCTTAGAGATTTCATAAAAACTCTCTAATCAAAAGTTTATTGTCATTCAAATTATGCAAGTCATTACTGAAGCTGTATGAATTTTACCCCACGGGTTGTGAAATATCACATCTACCAAGACACAAGTGACATTCTTGGTGTGTTGGCACGTATGATTTGTTGGTCACTTACTTACCGAATGTTTTTATTCATGGCTTTTGTGGTTTTGGACCTTCGTTACTGTCACAAACATCCTACTGTTAAGAGTGCAAACCATCCGATTTATTGTTCACAAAGTCATATACTTGCCAGCGGTATCTATAACATGTTTTGATTTGTTTCTTAAAGATGAGAAAAATTATACTCCTGTAGCTTTTGTGAAGACTAAGTAGACAAAATTTATTCATACGTAGTTATTATTGCTTTGTATCTGTTTTATTATTCTGATATTATTAAAAACATGTATTTTAATAGTTTTTAAAAATGACAATTTCCTGTTCGTACTGAAAAGCTTTTATTGCGCTAAATGGTTTCTTAGAATGATTATGGGGAAATATATTTCTCATAAAGCAAAAACTGTAATGTTAACGCTCGTGCACTTAGAGAAAAATTATCTTTAATACTGCATTAGTTTGTTTTTTTTAGTTTGATTAAACAGAAATTGCAAAAAGTAATATTCAATATATTTCAGTAAAATTGTAACCACCTGTTTCATTCAGACAGACAGTAAATACGAGATAAATTTTATCTGACAAAAATGTATTTAGGATGAAAATTGATTTGAAATTTATCATTTTCATATTCAAATCAAAATTTATGATCATGGTTGCTTGTTAAAAACTATTTTCTTTAATTTCACGCTACTTGCCGGAGGCTTGCGATAAATTTGTATTATCATTAATATAAAATTGAGCGGTATTTTACGCTACACGTTTATCATGATTTTTTACAATAGAACATTTTTAGTTAATCCCCATAAAAATTGGCGATCATGGCCTGTAACTGCTTTGGGCAATTTAACACACTGCGTAGACCATAAAATGGTTTCATGGACCAAATCTTAAGAGAGAACAAAATCACGGAAATCAATTATTTAAATTTTATCATCTGTAAAAGGAAATAATCCCCCATTCAATTAAATTACCGCTTGCCAGAGAGTCTAGTTTGTTTTTGACGGAAAATTTCACTCAAGGGGGCAGCGTCTCCATCAGTTAGAGAGGCCCTCAGTGTATCAGATAATGATAAAATGAGAATTATGTTGTCAAATTCTATATGAAGACTTTCAATTTTCCCCAGAAAAATCACTTCTTGACAGCTTGTTAATAGTTTCTGATATTTATCATCATTCAAGAAATTTATTATCAGTAGATATATCGGGCAAGTTGTATTAGGGTAGTATTCTAAGGTACTTGGCTGATTTGTTGCAGTTTTGCGTGCAGAATGAATGAAGAAAATATGAAATGTGGTAACAAGCACTGAATATACTATATTAAAGCTATTTTAAAATATTTAAAATCTTTTAAGTAGTAGAGCTTTTATTGTCAACATTGTCATCAACATGTAAACAGGTTTCTCAGAAACTACTTGACCAAATGCTTTCAAACTTCATACAGGTTTTCATTGGACAAGTAACATTACTGTGGCTTTTATTTTGTCAAAATTATGCCCGTTTTAACTTTGAAATTTTAGTTGAAGTTTTGAATGTAAGCAGCTTTCTCAGAAACTGCTAAGTTGAATGCTTTTCAAACTTCACACAGTCTTTGACATCATAAGGTGACCACACAGGGAAAGTTTAAAACTTTTTTCAAATTCGCCAAAAATCTTCAGCGACAACCTGAGCCAGGTGTAAAGTGTTTTGGTTTGATTCCTGTCAGAATCTTCATTTGAAAAAAGTTGTTCAAGAAAATATTAGCTGTAATTAACATTAATTCATGTTTCTTACAGACATATATCTGCAATATTGTCCTTTTGTATTGTGATAACTCCGATGTGTATTGAGCAAATGTTTGTTCGATTTAGAGTTATAACCCGTTACTTTTCTCCGGCAGGCGACTATAGACAGTTACTACAGCCAGTATAGCAATGCAGCAGCTAACGCGTATTATCCGTACCAGTATGTTCCGACAACCCTCTCAGGGACCACGACAGCCGTGCCTTCGAATAATTCACAAACCTATGTGTTAGATCTACCCCCAGCAAACATGGCCACAGGTGAGTGTACTTCAGAGTGTTAATTTCTTTTTTTTTTTTTTAAATATGGATGGACTAATTGATATCATGGTAATATAACATTAGTGATATACTTGTCCCATCCACGTCCAGGACTGCAGCTGACCAGTCACAGAAAATTTACTGAAATGACCGATCAATTAAATACTGTTTTCGTGTTACAACTTACTTGCAAGTTAGAAAAAAATATTATAGTGTTGCTCTACATCTTTCCAAGAAACGTATGTACTGCCTACATTGTTGCCTTACAGCACTATTTTAGTACTAACACATTTCTGTATCATATAACATAAAAGTTCATCAGGGTTCCATCAAATTATTCTTACACCATCACAGTTTTTCTTGAGACTATAAGTCTCATTTCACGTGATATGACTAGGTTAAGGAGTGTCAGACACAGCTAACATTTGTCTATATACATGTAGAAGCCAGAAGTAGCTGTAAAATATGCCATTTTGTATATCTTCAGCTACTAGTAGTGTTCAGGGGTCACACATGGATCTACAGTCACCCTCCAATTCCACAGGTAGGGTGAACATTGTCATGTATTTCAAGCCTGGTTTTTATACCCTACCCTGTTCATGGGCCATGATTGTCATGTATATAAACCCTGCTTTTTATACCCCACCCTGTACATGGGCTCTGGCTTTCTTGGCTTTGTTCTTTCTCTATTTCTTTCCCCACTCTTTACATGAATAACATCCCAACCAGTTTTAACTATTTTTATTAAATTTTGGTTGTTTTTTTCCCCAACTAAACAGGCTGTCAGCTAGAGCATAAAAAATATGTGTTTGTATCCCTCGCTGGCCTCTGCTTGAAGAGTTTCTTATTCAGACTGCATCGGTTATTCAATATCCCCCAGAAAAAAAAAAAAAAACAATTTTCCATATCCATCATTGCTGTTGCTATTTAAAGAATGGTCATGTGACAGCTGCTGATAGTTCTGTTCTGTTCTATTCCATGTTGTAGTTGGTATGTGAATGTTTTGCTTCTTGCATCGTTAAACGCTTGCACTTGATTTTTTATTGAAAAGGGTATAATTTCAACTTTATTTTGATATGCGGCTTACCCAACAACTGTGTATATAGCTCTCCTAACTTCCCAAGCCTCTAAAGTTGTTAAGTATATAATATTAAATCTCGTGAAATTTTAAGCTAGCACTATTTTAGAATTCCCTTTGTCTAAGGATTAAAGCAAAATAGGTTTACTTGAATTAAAAATACTGGGAGATTTTTTGTGAGAGCTAAATGAGGTTAAAACTGCAAAACTGTCATTGTCCGAGGCTTGCTTTTCAAAGATCCATTCATTGAAGAGAAATGAAATGGAAAATTCATGATGTTGTTGGCTGTATCTAAGCCCTTTAATATAAATCAAATATCTGTTTTACAATAGCATGTGCAAAATAAATTACAAACATATGACCCTGGGAACTGACCAGCTCTTTCATTTAGAGGTCGGTAAGGTCAAGATTGACCGCTGAGGTCAAGTGTGATCCACCAGTGACCAGGCATGTTTATGACAGTCCAATCCTTTGACCAGTGTCCTCATATGCACTTTTGGACAAGTTAATGTCATAGGAAATTGAGAGAAAATTTACACACAAATTAAGTCTGGTCATAAAAATTTGTAGGGGGAATGATTTGTATTAGTTGCAGTAGTGGTGTCCAGCTTGGTTTATGACTTCGGGTCACTTTGGGTCAGGTGAGAAAGTTTATGCCAAACAAACAGAGTGACCTAAAAACTGAGGCATTATAGTGACTGTCTTTCCTTGTTTTATGCACAAGTTTTGAATTGAGGAATTTGATTTGAGTGTTACTTTTCCAAATTTTAAATTTTCATGTGGCATTTATAATTAGATAATTAGAAAAATGTTTTTCTTCTCCTTGACTTGCATTTAGCAGTGCAGTCAAGACTGCGCCTTTTTGACAAATATAATTGACGACTTTTGCACTCTTTGATAGGTGGCCTCGCATGATTCGGAACATTTTGCAAATAAATTGTCAAAATTTTCTTAATGTGTTCCATAAACAATCTTAAAACACATTTTCATTCATGGTGTGACCTTTCTAACTGGTTATTGTGGATAATCGTAGTAAACAGCCATTTATACCAATTTTGCTGGAGGTTCCATTTGTATATATATCAATATTTTTGTCCAAATACATGATAATTACCTGATATATTGCAATTGTTTGAGAAAAAAGGTGCAGTTTAACAGGGTTGAAATGAGTGTAATTAAGCTGTAATTTTAATGAACATTATTTTAATTACTTCAAGGTTTTAGTCAATTCACATCCTTTACCAGTAATTTGGCTGTAATGTTCTCTTAGGCCAGATATTCCTTTATTAAAGGTAGGTTATTTATGTCCATTGTCAGAAATAATCAACTTTGATTATATAGTGAAAAAGTTTTCATTTGCACTCGCTGGAGTTGGAAGCGGAGTTTATGACGATTAAATATAATTATGGGCGCTAAAGCGGTTATTATTTCTTTGACAAGGTCCCAATGTGAACATTGACGTGGGTACAGGTGGGCAGTCAGGGTATTTATCTTCAGTGGCCTGAACTGAAAACAACTTCCACTGCAGTGACCGTAGCTTTTGTATAGGTCCGTTTCATAACAATAGCAAAGCATTTCGCTTGTCTGTAGGAGTATAAAAGCCTTCATAAATATTGTTTCCTTTGTTACATGTTTGAGGTTTACTAGGGGACACTTTCATAGCTATTTTTGAATATTCTTCCCCCATCCGAAGGGTTTTCCATCAGATGTACTCTTTCTACATCATGTGTTACTTATTAAATTTCTGGACATTTGTCCCTATTAGTCAGCAATACAGTCCTTACCATCCTCATCAGTTGCCAGTTTGTTACCAGTCTCCTGCTTGCTCTCACAGCAGACTTCACAAAACACACTGAGATATTTCATATGACGAATTCAAAAAATGACTAAAATTGGATGTCTTAATTCCATTTCCTCTATGTCTGCACATTTTAGCGGGTTTTCCCATTTTCTGCCAACACATCATAATGGATTTCCACATGACAGTGAGAGAGAGTTCTTCTTGGTAAAGACAGCAATGGTATTGACTTGTAGAAAATGTTTGTATGTATAAATCTGCCATTACAGCCAGATAGGCTGTCAAAGTGTCTGTAAATGAGAGAATCTAGCAAACCCTAGCACCAATATCTCCCTATAATCTTAATGATTGACATTCACAAATTGAAATGGCTGTCTTGCTGTGTTTTGTTTATTGTTATGGTGAGGCAAATACATAAAGGCTGAATGAGAAATGATTCATTTCCTCTGCCACAAAACTTTCTTCTTACAATGCTAGATGGTAAAGTTTAACTATACTTCAATTTGTCAGTTTGTTAGAACTGTAACCCCCTCCCAACACTATCTTAGACAATCATTAACTGTTAAAAGTTTTGGTACAATGGAGGGAAGATGCATAGTGTTCCACAATCATTTTCTTAGTAAACAGATGTTCTAGAAAAGGTTAACTGGAGGAACCACAGCCCTTCAGGCTCAAAACCTAACTTGAGATCTTATTGCCAACTCTGTGATGATTGTGTAGTGGAAAACAGCTCCACTAGTTAATCAGTGTAATGTGGAAATATCCCTCTCTCTCCCCCCCCCCCCCCCCCCCCCCCCCCCCCCCCCCTCTCCCATACCACCACTTCATCCTTTATAACTCTTGCCTTAAGTGTGTCTGGATTGTTTTCTATGGGTTCCAGCAAGTCCAGTTGCCATGCATGTATCAACAGGTATGGCATTGTTCACTACGACTGTGTCACTCTTCTATCTTCCTGTCCATCTGTTGTCTTGCTTTAACTCTACTTGCAGGTCATGTTGAATTGCACATTTGAAATGTTCAGTGTTTTTGTTTTAAATTTAAAGTTTCATAGCATGTATGAATTCCCTATACCTGCTATCACAGAATACCCCTCCTGAATAATGTCCACAGTTTACTATTACCTGGCATAACAATAACTTGTCTACAAGTAAAGGTCAATGAGGACTGTTTGCGGACTGTTTTGTGGAGACATCAGAATTTTCTGCCACATATTCTATGGTAGATAAAACACTAATGGTGCACCCGACTTTGATGTTCAAGACCTGCCATAAAATGTTGCATGTGTTATGTATAAACCCTTTTATCTCATGATAAAACTGTAAAAAACACAAAGAGAAAACACACAATACAAAATAAATGCAACACAAAGGCTGTATAGCGGAGAAAACAAGTGAAGCCGATATTGGTTTGTTACCCGAAAGCCTTGCAGATAATTCATCATTAAAACTTGAAAAGCCCGGCTATAATAATCTGTCATAAGATTTGAAAAATTGTTCAGTATTTGGGAAATGAATTTTTTATCATTTGTTCATGTTTTTAGTGATTTATTGTGAAGGATTTTCAGAGAATGAGAGAAGAATGGTTTGCACGCACATAATAGTCAGCGATATTGAATATGTGTCCATGTTAATAATGATACAGGGATTCAAATGATTAATTTTACCAACAGAGGTGACTGAGTGATTGTTTAAATAAAAGATAAACTTTTCTATGAATTTGAAGTTTTGAGACAAGAATATTATAAACAACTTGCATTAAAACTGCTTAACGAGGAATTTGAAATTGTTTCTTTTGTTTAAGATTTGTGCAATGTCTTTTCCTGAACAAATCTTTAAAACTCTCCCTAAAAATTTAATAAGTAAATGCTAAATCCAGCACAAAAAAAAAAAAAAAAATTGAAATCAATGAAAGCTGTTTTTTTAATGTTTTGTCATTTTTTAAAATAATTGCAACAGAAAGACAACAGTTTTGATGAACTTTTGCGAAGGAATACATAGATTAATTATGCCTTGAATGACTCAGCCTCTTTCCCCGTATGGCTATTATGCCCTCTTAAGCTTGATTTTCAGTAGCTTGTTGATTTAATGCTAGACTTTGCCAGTTTTAATTTGAAATTTGAGCTTGTGTGTGCACGATTTGTGCAATTCTATGGGAGACAAAATTAGGAAATAATTAACCATTATTTGGTTATCCCTACAAAAGGGTATTTTGATTATATGGTTTTGTTTAGGGAATTGCAAGTTACCATCGCTTCAAGCCATATGTTGCATTTCATTTTTTTTCCGCCTTTTAAAATATTCTCAAATTGTTTTTTGTCCATAGGATGCGCCCATCAGAAATTAGTTATGGTATCTCTGAGAATTATATTAAGTATTTTGGTGTTTCTGTAAAGAAATATAAATGGGTACGCGGAAAGTGAAATATTTTGACTTAAGTCATTTGTGGATACTTGTAAAAAATGTCTTTATATTAATCGTTAAAAGCCACTGGTAAGAAGGGACAAGCGTAATGACTTTGTATTGACAATAGGCTATTGTTGTAACTTGGAGACACTCCCAAATTAAGGCTGTTAAACCCAGGTGTTATAAATCTTCAAAATTCAACATGGGCCAGCCACCAGGAATGCTAAAAACGTCACCGTGTGAAAGGAATGGTGTGATTTATTCGGATAAAACACTTAAATTCACCTGTGGCGCATATTGTTTTGTACCCCAGCAGTCTGTACTATGTTATTATTCTAGATGAAGTATTTTAAAATTTTGCTCCAAGTTCAAAATTTGTGAGAAAACAGTCATTTTTAAAAGAATTTTATTTTTATGGTGGAGAATATGTCAGGATAAATATTTGATAAAAAATATGTTTTTTCTTTTAGAAAAAGCATAGACAATTGAAATAACACTTTTTAAGATTGGAAAGTATCAAACCACCTCTAGTTTAATGAAATTTGATATACACGTAATAATGTGGTCCAGACAATTTTTTTAAAGGCAGTTTGAGACAGAATTTAATAATCTCCTTTTTTTCTATTTTTGGTTTCTGGCTAATCTCATCAAAATCTGTTAAAAAAAAGCAGTCAATGTTGTCACTGTTATGTGAACTTTCTCAAGATTTACATCCTTATGTCTATAAAATATAACTTTAATTTTTTTCTAATGACCTCTTAATGGCAGAATGGTTAAATTTCATTGACTATAAATTCTGTCCATTCAGATTTCTGTATAGTAACATTTATTTCTGGGGTGATAAATATGTCAGCATTAAAAATTTTCAGAAAGATTTTGATCTAAAATATTTTTGGCTTTTATAGATTTGTAGAATGTATTTGACAATTTTGAGTTGTATTGTAGTTCTCTGGGGTTTTCTTAGTGGTGACTGTAAAACTGCCACTAGATAATATACTTGTTTAATTTTAACAAATAGAATTAATCCATAGTATTCATTATGTATTTTTAAAAATTCTTTTTAAAATACCATACAGTTTTTACTGTCGCTTTTTACACATTTTGATTTAGCCTGCTTCCCACCCCCTTCCTCACTTCAAAAATAAAAAGAAAACCCATTAGTTATACAACACGGTATAAAAGATTTTCGGCAAAATAAAATCTGGACAAATAGTATTATAACATAGATCAGTTTAAGTAATTCATTATTGCCATATAAATGACAGTGCCATATACAGTTGAATGTATATGTCATTTTGGTAGTCATAATATTTTAATCCTTTTAAACTCTCATAAAATTTGTGTTCTATACTCATTAAAAGTAAATTTGTCAAAGTCTTTTCATTTTAAGTATGATATAAATTTTTTCTATTCTGTAAATAGGCAAGAGTTGAGGCTTATGGTTAATGTGGATGAATTTATAAGCCCGCTGCTCATTTATAAAAATGTCTAAAACACGAAGAATAAAAAAAATTCTCTTAAATTTCACTGAAGTAAATCCTCAAAATCGTGATGGATAATTTATCAAATTATCAGTTTTGAAAAGGATTAACCTGGCACTTACTAATTGATAACCACTGATTCTTTATTGAAATAGAAATGGATTACATCTAAAAAACATAAATTTTATTAAAAGGTGACACTGCAAAAAATGTGTTAAATGTACGGCTGACATAGATAAATGGAAACAGAGACAATACAGTATAATAATTTTGAAATATATTTTCATGATTTAAAGGGTGTCAAGCAGTAAGGGTCTTCGGAGCAAACAGAATGTCTGTCACTGTCGCCCCAGTAGTCGTAGCAACAATGATAAAAATATTTTCTCCCCCTTATTTTGCTTAAAAAAACATGCATACACCAATCTCTTATTATTTGTACACAACTTTGTTAAAGAAAGAAAAAGCTTTGTGCATTACAAAACTCTTGAATTCTATTTCAGTTAGAGGTTTTTTTTTCAAATCTGCCGAGACATTCCCTAAATTTTGTACAGTTCGCAAAGCGTTTTTGAAACACTATAATGATATTTTATTCTCGACTGCAGTCTCAAGTCACGCAATGATGTTTTATTTTTTGTCTGTATTTGTGTAGTTTTGACCTTTTAAACACCTGCAATTAATCCACTGTTTCCAATTAACATAATCACATCACGCTACCCACCCATCTTGGGTCGCGCAATTCAGTATGGTGACCATAGACCCAGAAAATAATAGATGACTAGAGTTACCTTTCCCATTGTCAGCTCTCCGACTTGGAGTTTGAAAGAGTGGTCATGTTACTTATATCATTGTAAAATGGTTGCATATCACTAATAATATCTCGTGAGAACGTTTTTCCGCTTGAATGGCGGGGATCTTCTATTTCATTTCTTAAATTTTATCACAAAAATCAGTGTTATATGGTGATATTTTAGAAAGTAAATGAAAGACAAATGTCATGATATATTTCGTAATTCTTACCACTTCATTCAACAAATTTATGCAGATTAGCCTAGCGATTAGATTTTACTCTGATTACAGAATTTGATTACCGATTATAGAAGAATAATAGAATTTACATTCTTAATTAGTTTCTAATTTACAATGTTCTGATGAAAATTGATACACTCTTTCAAGGTGGGGTAAATCATTTCGGAAAAAAAAATTACATCATACAAATTTGTGATTACATATATCAGCAGTTTTACTCATTACTTTATCATATTATATAAATTCAGTGTTCTTTTTTTTTTTGTCATGTTTTTTTTTCTCGTCATTTTAGAAGAAGAAAATTGCTCATGTCATTTTCTATTCAGGTGTTTTTAATTGGGATTTTCATTTTAAATTGAAAGTTTGTATACTGCAAATTATAAGAAAACTTTGTAGAATAATTAATAGCACAAGTTGTCATCATAATTTTATTACTTTTTTGCATAATTTGGAAAGTTTTAAACAGTAACTTTAATACAAGAGATATACGAAATTAATATTATTTTGAGTTCCAGTGTTATTTTAGACTTCCAATGCAAAAATACCAAAACATTTCTGTCTGACAAAGGAACAAAAACAATGATAATTACAATGTATATAATTTTTTAAGGACACATTTTGTATTAAACATGGTGTCAGACTTTCAGTATAGGTACTACCGGTAGGTTTAGCACAGAAAGTATTCTGGTAATCAGTGGTGGCACTGATGCTTAAAAGCAGGTGAAGCATGAAACAGTGCTAATAAAGTTTGTGCAAATTCTAGAGTTATTAATTGTAGTAGTGTTTTGTATTGATTAAAGTAAACTGACACTGTATCAAGACAAAGAAGTTATGTCATATGGTAAAGTACACATGGTAGTAATGGTTATTTTTTTTACTTTCAGGTGACAGTGGGGGCCAGTACACTATACCAACCAGTCCATCACCGCCTTTAGATAGAGCTAGTAAGTTTTATGTTTGTTAATTTTAATCTCTTCTACAGTTAACATGACTTGATCATAGCTAAAGCTTAAACATACTTATAGTCCCACTCAAGGTTGCTTTCTTGGAGAAATCTAAACTAAATCCCACTCAAATTTATTTCCTTGAAAGAAAGATCCACTCTCAAAGTCCCACTCATTTGCCTTTTTGTGTCCCTCTCCACTTAATATATTTACTCAAAGTCCTCTTCAAGTTCGTGTCCTTGAAAAAAATCTGCACTCAAAAGCCCCACTCAAGTTTGCTTCATTAGAAAATGTTCACTCAGATTTACGCAAATTTCCTTCCATGGATAAAAACATGCACACATGGTCACAGTTGACCTTGGATTCAGCAGCTGACAACATATAAATATTTTGAAATTATAGTTTCATTTATTGTTTGCATAAATATTATTTTCTGTATAAGTTTTATACATCGTTTAACTTGCAGTTATATTTGATAACATTAAACTTTCAGTTTAAAAAAAAAAATGTTAAGAAAATGATAACGTTTTTTTTTTTGACTTTTCAGGACAAAAAGGTAGTAAAAATCGTCAAGGTCGGCGGCAAAACCCTTCACCAAGTCCGGAGTCTGATTTAGAACGTGTTTTTATATGGGATCTAGATGAAACAATAATCATTTTCCACTCATTACTAACAGGATCCTATGCTCAAAGATACGGAAAGGTAAGTTTACTTAAAGTAGCGGATATGTAATGACACTCGGCAATTTCAATTTATTATCGCATTTTTCAAGCCCCTCCCACCCCCATACACCAACTAATAACACACTCAACTGCATTGTCTTCCGTTATTACTGTGAAATATTACGTTAATAAACTGCAGAATTTTCTTTACACTTATTTTAAGCCCTGCTTGATTTAGAACTCAATTTATACATTATGCTTTGTTTAATAAAGACATTATTATTCTTTAAAACTCGAATTTCTTTTGAAAATGATATATCATAACTTCCCGCGCAAACATTCACAACTATATGGGCACGGAGGCTACGTAATTGAATACTAAAATTTAAAGTTGAAATAAACGCTGACTAACATTGACAGAAATACCTTTTTCTTAGCCAGTGTTGAATTTCTACCAGCTTAGATGGCAAAAGCAGTGCCACAAAGATATCCCAGGAATATATAAATATAAAATATTTATTAATGACAGAAATATTTTGTTGTAAAAAGGGATTGTTAGAAAAACAATAGAGAAATCCGCCAAGAATTTTTTCTACCTTTGTTGTGCTGTTGGGAATGATCTGAATTTGGAAACTGGAATTACGCTGGAGACATGAAAAGAAGTTTGATCATTTCTTCCCTCCATGTTCTTCTGCTCATTTCCTAGACTGGTTTACTGGTTTTAATAAATTTCTGTCAAAGTCTACCAGGTGCTCATGTTTGTTTTGTAAACAAAAAGTACAACCAGTCTTAGAATATCATCCTGATTGATCTGCAAGGTTTCTAGGTACATTTTGTTGAGGGGGGAAAAGTAGATTTTTAAAGATACTGTCTGTAATTATAGATTTATGAAAAAAGTTGAACTCAACAGTTGTGCAACTAACGTAAAAGCAGGAATGTTCGTGAGGGTTTAATTTTCTCTATATTCATGAGGCCCTTTATCTCGCGAAAATTAATCCTCGTGTAAATATTCACCATTAGTATAATTCAAATTCAAGTAGGATACCATTTTTACAATTTCGCGAATATTAAACCTCGCGAACATACTCAAAATTTCAAATTCGCGAAATTTTGACTCAGGAAAAATATGTGCTTTTACAGTATTGCATATCTACGATAAAGCTTAATGCACAAAGTGAAAATTCATTTGAATATTTGTATCGAACTTTTATATTTTCAAAGGCTCAAAAGCAACTTTTTAATAGGCTTGTGTCCATTATCAGCTTTTAGTTGTTTGATGTTGAAAATTGTTAAAAGGTATTGTTTTGGGCGTACGCTTAAAGAACGCTTATATTTAAGTGTCTTCCGATATATGCGGAAATAGATGTTTCCTTGCAGCCTCATTGCATAACATGAAAGTCAGACCCACCTTTAAGTTACAGAACTGCGGAACTAGCAGTGTGAGCACTGCGTACTTTACGTCATATAAAGTGTAAAGGAACGCTGCTTTATAGACCCATAGCAGCTTTTATAAAAAAAGTCCTTACTATTCATGGTAAAAATAATGTCCGGAACACTTTAAAATAAAATTCATGTATTGAAGTTTTTAGAAGTTGCGTTTGGATTTTTGAAAAAAAAAAAATTCAAAGAAGTGTTATATTCAAAAAGTAGATAATAACCATCTTCTACAAGTGTAATAGAATGAAGTACTTTGGAATTCTTTGACAAATGCAAATGGTTTTATATATATAATAATTGTAAGTGCATTGTATTTACAATTTTCAGTAAAGTACAATGAGATGTGAACTTAATAGCTTAATGCAATGGAGTTTGCTTTGATGTGTTTGTCCTGGATTTATTAAGGTTTTATCATTTATACCCAATATTGAAATATGTGACAGGTTTTGTCAAGAGTACTCAAGACACAAAGCGTTTTTATTTGTTTGAGTTTTCATTAAACAATGCGGCAGCAACATCTGCATGGTAAAATAATATTTCGTACTATAGTTACATACAAATACCAGAAGCTATGCAGTCTGGTTTGTAAAACTTAATTTAATTGATGTTAAGTATTCAGTTTTATGTATAGGTGCTCATTTATATTTCATATTTTTTTTTTATGAAATATTCCTACATTTTGTTATATTCATGGCACACTGAGAGAAAACCATTGTTTCAGTTATTATTGCAAAATGAAAATGTCGTCTGCTGCTGTCGTTTGCTGCTGTCGTCTGCTTCTAATAACTTAATCATGTCCAGTCAGAACTTCATCAATTATTGAATATACTTAGATGGTTATTTACCAAATCAACGCTCTTATTGACACAAACAGAAAATCGATGGTTTAACATGGAAAATTATGCAGATCTATTAAGTACGGATATTAAATCAACAGATCAGCCGACAGCCTAATGGTGGAAATCTGTTTCTTTCTGAGTAAATATAGAACCGTAATGATTTTTGTTTGCAATTTTGTTGTTACTATCTATTCTTCTAGTCTACACAAGTGACAATGTTTATCAGTTTTTGCCCTTGTCAGTGCCATTAAAAAGAATTAAATATAAAAAAAAGCTACTGTTTAATTTCCGTAAGTAAGGTCAAGCAAGCAGTATATTTGATTTTTAGCCCTTAACCTTCCTAAATTTCTACAATGAACTTATCTATGTTTCAGTTTGGACAGTACCATTAACTGTTAAAAAGGGTGCTTACCAAAAAAGGTACTGACTGAATAGCGAACAGTGCAGATCATGATCAGACTGCACAGATGTGCAGGCTGATCATGATCTACACTGGTCACAAAGGCAGAATCAGTTGTGTCCAGCATGGTAAGGGTTAGGTCTGCAAACTAAACTTGTCAGAATTTCAGAAATCTAGGGTGCACAGGGTGCAATATGTGTGTGCAATAAAACAATATGTAAAACAGTGTACTAGTTTTTGACCGATGCTACATCTGGCACAGCGAAATATCAATTACAGTGTTTGATTACTGGCATTAAAGTTTAGCATTAACACAAAATTACATCCTTATAAGAGTTATATAGTTAATAGAGAAAAATCATATATGTCAGATTCAAAACTAGATGATAACAGAAATACTAAATTAATTTGACTTGAGTTCGAGCAAGAATTTCATAGAAGGTTTGATAGTTTTGTTCAAACAATCGATTATAGAAAAAAGTTTTCACCATTTTTGTGACCTATAACCAGTACTCCTGTCTCGGATTCAAACTGGCAACCTCTAAATATATTTGATATATCGGGTTTGTAAATCTACTTTTTGTCCCTGTATTTTTTGCTTAACAACTTCCACACATTAAGCAAAGAATCGAAGAAAAAGGTTAAATCTTTAGACAAGATAGACAAGAAAACCTTCCATTTGCCTTGAAAGTTACGATCACAAGATAGGTAGTCCGACTCTATTTAGCTTTGTGTCAGAAGATAGGTAGACCAACTCTGTTTAGCTTCTTGTCTGTCATTAAAGTTCTTCTTGAAAAGAACAAAAAAAATAAATAAATAAATAAAAAAAAATGGGAATAGTTAAAATTGGTCTTTGGTAGGAGAACATCCTTATTTTCCACAACAGAATGATTTTACAGAAAGAGGAACATCTCTCATTATTTCAGACATGCTTTTTTTGGAAGCAAAATAAATTCTGTGGAACACTTTGATGCTATTGAGGTTTTCATAATCTGTTACTTTAATTGGAGTATTACAGTAGACAGGTTTCCTTGTTCCATGATTAATGACGTATGTTTTCTGTTGATATAACAACTTAGATAATGACTTGCAATTTTCCATGGCTTTTATTTATGTTGCAGTTTATGTTATTTACATTTTGCTGTAAATCGATTTGTAAAATACATTAGCCACATTTAGTTTTCATAATTTTATAATTTTGCAAATTCTCGTCAATCAATATGAATATTTAGTACTGCGTAACCTTGTAAATTAGTATTAGTGGTCAATTACCGCTTGCTGATGTTCATAGGAGTGTTAAAATGCACTCTTCATTCTGGTGATTATTTTGTTAAAATGTTAAACACTAATGGATTTTCTGCAAAATCCCTCTGTGCGAATGTTTCAAACATTACGTTCAATTAAGCACCATTGCAAGACAGTTTGGGAGCAATTATGTCTAGGGGTTCAATACACTTAAAAAAAGTACATTACTGATTGTTCGGCTGGTATTTTATGGGTAATTGTCCATACCATTGTATTGTAATAAATTCCCAGTTGAAATAATTACTTTGAATGGATCAACTTGTTTTGAAGTTAAAAATTCTCTGTTTTATTTTACCGTTTTTTTTTTATATTTAGATCATTGCTTTGCATTATTTCAGTGTAAAAACCAATTACATTTTACTATAATCAGTGGAAAAAGATTGAAAAAATGTAGAGTTGTAAAATACTATATAATTTATATAAGTGCTTGTACAATGTTAAGAAGTCCTGGTCACGGCACCAAAATGTGATGACGTGATTGTGAATAAACAATTATTGTGTACAGTTTGTGTTCTTTATTACTACTGATCAACAAGCAAATATAGGAAGTGACGTTACGTCAATAATCTTAACAAGTGTTTCACACAAAAGCGATATTACATGACATTGCGCCAAATCTACAACACAGTATGCTTGTTACAGCTTGTGAATATGAGGACAAGTATTTTACTGCTAGTATAAAATTTATAATTTGTTTAAACGTCATTTTCACCATTTCCAAGAACAAAAATATTGAAAAGCTGACCAAAATCTTGAAATAAGAAATGAAAAAAAAAATGTTGCACATAACACTTTCTGAAAGCCAACATCTGTGGATACTACTGTAAGAGACTGATGATAAAATTAAACATTACAAACTTTATACAGATATTATATAACCTGAGAGAGAATAATAATCCCATATTCTCTACATGGCAGACAGATCTCAGATAATATATTTCCTAGAAATAAATGTGATTGTCGAATGTGATACAAGAAGTCTTTCACAGAATGCAACGACTACTTTCTATTGAGGCTTTTACAGGTTTCCTTCTTCAGTCAATTTGAAAATCACTGTTTGTCTAGAAAAGCGTCTCTACAATTAAAGCTACTAACCCATTGTTTGGGTGAAATTTTTCAATATGTTTATTCCCACCTTAGTTAGGTATATAATGTATATTTATATGTAACATTATATAATTTTATAAGTTACTGAAATAAAATTATGTTCTGTTTTATGACACTGAAAAATGATAAAGTGGGTGAAAATAAAAGTTAGGTATTGGTAAGAAAAATGTAAATTTTATGCATGATTTCAAAAGCGTAATTGCAACGGTTTGCTACCTTCTGCACAATATTTTTGGTTATTTGTGAGAATACATGCAAAAATCTTATGTCAATAAGTTTGTACTACTAACTCACATCTATAGATTTTTGAGAGAAATTATTTTTCGCTTAAAATATGTGGGTTAGTCCTTTTAAGATATTGCTTTCAGTATTTGGTACAATTTTTAAAAAGTCAGCAAAATATTATATAAATGTATTCTCTCTTTTGCTGGACTTGAGACTTTAATGTGTTAATGACTTATAACATGATTTGGACTAAAGTAACATAGCTAATATTCTGTATTATTTTTAGCTCATCTGATTTTTTGAAAAAAAATGATGAGTTATTGTCATCACTTGAGCGGTTGTCGGCGTCGGCGTCGGCGTCGGCGTCGGTGTCTGCGTCGGCGTTGCCTGGTTAAGTTTTATGTTTAGGTCAGCTTTTCTCCTAAACTATCAAAGCTATTGCTTTGAAACTTGGAATACTTGTTCACCATCATAAGCTGACCCTGTATAGCAAGAAACATAACTCCATCTTGCTTTTTGCAAGATTTATGGCCCCTTTTGTACTTAGAAAATATCAGATTTCTTGGTTAAGTTTTATGTTTAGGTCAACTTTTCTCCTAAACTATCAAAGCTATTGCTTTGAAACTTGGAATACTTGTTCACCATCATAAGCAGACCCTGTACATCAAGAAACATAACTCCATCTTGCTTTTTGCAAGATTTATTGCCCCTTTTGGACTTAGAAAATCAGTTTTCTTGGTTAAGTTTTATGTTTAGGTCAGCTTTTATCCTAAACTATCAAAGCTATTGCTTTAAAACTTGCAACACTTGTTCACCATCATAAGTTGACCCTTTATAGCAAGAAACATAACTCCATCCTGCTGTTTGCAAGATTTATGGCCCCTTTTGGACTTAGAAAATATCAGATTTCTTGGTTAAGTTTTATGTTTAGGTCAACTTTTTTCTTAAACTATCAAAGCTATTGCTTTGAAACTTGCAACACTTGTTCACCATCATAAGCTGACCCTGTACAGCAAGCAACATAACTCCATCCTGCTTTTTGCAATAATTATTGCCCCTTTTGGACTTAGAAAATCATTTTCTTGGTTGAGTATTATGTTTAAGTCAACTTTTCTCATAAACTATCAAAGCTATTGCTTTAAAACTTGCAACAGTTTTTCACCATCATAAGTGGACACTGTACATCAAGAAACATAACTCTATCCTGCTTTTTGCAAGAATGATGGCCCTTTTTAGACTTAGAAAATCATGGGTAGGACAATATTTCTATTACACAAAAAAAATCAGATGAGCGTCAGCACCCGCAAGGCGGTGCTCTTGTTGTGTATTTTCAGGATCCACAGGCCTCAGTTCAACTAGGTTTACGGATGGAGGAGATGATCTTTAGTTTAGCAGATACTCATTTATTCTTTAATGATTTGGAGGTAAGTTTGTTGTTGTAGAAGTAGAAAAATTGTTCGATGTTTTGGCTCTTCTTTAAAATCAGCATTGGCATGTGAAAGGTTACACAAAAAATTCACTTTATGCACAAATATCAGTACCTCTTTCACCACAGGAGCTGTCAATATGATAGACTGATAAATCTCAAAATGATATTATAATTACCAGTTTTGCCAATTCATAAGACAACACATCATAACTATTCCAGCAGTAGACAGATGTTTATGTTGTGTGTGGTTAGTAACTGCCCATCAGTCTGACAAGACTTTCTGCTAATGTTAAAATAGCCAGAAATTCTTCCTACAAGCTCTATTAAGCTTAATTAACAAATTTCCACCAAGGCTTTGGCAGAGGTGTTAGGTTGCTCACATTGGTCAGTTTTGATTAGATAATGATCAATAGTTGTGAAAAATGATATTCATCTTCTGCTTTACTGGCTAGAACACTATGGACCTTTCTTGCACTAACTGATAGGCAAAATGTTATTGCTTGTAAACCCTGTCCATTGGGAATGACTTTATGCAAGTATGTAAACAGTCTGGTATTTGCCCAGCTGAAATGGATACCCAGCCGTTCAAGTGCATTATGGGTAGAATGATACATGTTGGTGATCCCAAAGGAGAATGTTTATATAACAGAATAAATAGCATGTCTGGTCATTATGCCTTGGGCGGGCTCAGAAGGGTGTCAGATGATACAGACTGTGCAGATAAGACAACAAGTGTAAACATGTTCATTTCAGCGCGGTGATAAGTTTGAACCTTGGAATTTACACAACTAATAACACTAATTGTTTTTATTCCATGGTAATCCTCATTTTTTGTATACATTATGAAATTATGAAATACATGTGCAAACACACAACATGTACAGTGCAATATTAAAATATTGTCAATATGTTGCTTTTTTTGTGGGGAAGGGGAGGGGGTTGGGAACGAATGTCAGACAAACTCTTCACTGCTATATTTGACCAATATGGACATAATACCCTCATTAATTTAGTTGAATAAAAACTACAATTTCTAATATGATAAATGTAATGAAGTGAAAATTTAGATATAAGTCATAATTGAAAAAACTATAAGGGGTATTTTGTCTGCCTAGATCAAATTGAGCAGGGGGAATTTTGTCAATGGGGGTATATTCTGTGTTATTCAATGATTTAATTTGTTGGTTATTTTAATGTTTGATTTTTTATGTAAAATAAAATTTGAATGTTTCCAAATAAATTTCCATTAATTTTTAGGCTAGTTCTCACAGTTTATAGAAACACTCAAAATTATTAGGAGGGGAAGTTATTGAATACTTTCTCCAGTTTAGTTGATTGTTTAGGGAAGCTGGGAAAAGAAAAGCTAAATGATTTAGAGAATATCTGGAACCAGAGTTCAAGCTCTGTTTAGCTTCAAAGTGTCCCCAGAGTGCTTGCTGGTTGTATAAGTCTGCCAGAGGGTCTGGGGTAGGGTTACTGCAGAAGTAATTACCCCATGATTTGGCCATGATTATGTCAGGGTTGTTTTACTGGAGGCAAATTGGGAAAAAGAGGAAGACAAATTAGACGTTAAGGAGAAAAAATAGATACAAAAAATGGTACTTCTGAATAAAATATGGGAGAGAAAACTGGTACAAAAATAGCTAATTATTTCTGGTTTGATTAGAAAAACATTTCAGTTTTAATTTCCCGATTTTGATACTTCTCGAGGAAAAAAAAAGTGTTTCATATTTTTAGAATTTTTGCCATTTGTGCTCGTTTTTTAAAATGTAAGCTGCTATCCAGACAGTAGTTTTACAATAGAGATCCTTGAAATAGCAAGACAGTTTGTTGGTGGCTATCTGGATACACATTCAAGATGCTTCAAGGGCCTCTTACATAGTGTATAAACAATTTCCATCATAGAGTTAGGCACTTGGAAACACAAAAATAATCAAATAGAAAATATTTGCTGAACCGTAATGTTGCCTTTCTTACGGAGAGAGTGCTTTTCCATTATAGATGTAAATGAAATTGGATTGGAGTGGATACAAACTATTTAATGACCAATTGTCCATTACTGGTCACTTTCACTTGTCAACTTTGTGATTGGCCGATTGACCACATGATTGTAATGGACTGGTCACTTAATTAAGTCCATTTATGGACCAGTGAAGCGCATTATCAGCATTGGACATTGACACCTCGGACAGCGGTCACAAGTGGCTAGGGACGTTGACCATTGTCTGTCATGTCATGGCAAATTGAACATAATTTTTGTCACATTTTCCGCTGAATTTCAACTGAATTAATTGAATGATAGACTCTCCAGGGCTTCGCAGTGAAAGTCGAGGGTTTGCTAAATAGGATAGAATGTGTCCGTAGTGTATAAACAAGCCCCGGGCTAGCATGCTGCGACTTGCATAGCATTCTTAACTTAGTGACAGTTTCACCATCCTGACAAGTGACAGCCAGAGGTTTAGGGGAAAAGTTTTTGGTAATTTGTGAAGTTATGCTGAAAATGTATTTATAGAGTTTTATTATTTTCATAGATGACCTTAGGCAAAAATGTGCTAGTTGCTAAGAAAACAAAAGTGTCTGTATGGGGAGCTCAAGTGTGAGGCATTTTGCCTTCTGGATATAGAGACAATTTTCCATTTTTCTCATGTTTTCTTTATAGGCTTGTGACATTTCACTTTTTAATTCTGTCAAAAAATCATCCATTCTTAGAAATGCATTATTTTTCCTGTCCTGAAAACAAAAACAAAAAAAAATATGTTTCTTGTATGTAGTATTCTACAGTTATTTATATTCGATATTAGCAAGATTGAAAAAAAAAAGAAAGAAAAAAAAACAACAGGAAAATCAGACTGAAGTCAAGTCTCACTGAATATTTTCGCCATTCACCTCCATATGTCTCTGTGGATGAAATGTTTTCTTAAGCAAATGAGGTGCCCCTGGCAAGCCGCTAACAAAATTATATGAAAACACTGACATGACAGGCTCCTCTATCAAACTTTATATCAAGATTCTATGCTGATACTTTCACCATTTCACTTAAAGACTTAATGATTGTCTTGTAGTTTTTCTGCTTCAGACATACATTTAATTATAACATCATTTTAAGCAAAAACATTTTTGTCATGAAAAATAAAATTGAAGACAAGAACTCTGTTTGCGATGTCTTGACGACTTTTCAGACTGCCCCTGCAATGTTAAAATATTGAAGCGGGGATAACCTGTCAATGAAAAATGTCATAGATTTTAAATCTTGTATAATCCAATGAAAAAAAAAAAAAATAGAAAGCTTGCATGATTCTAAATGGATAATTTATAAGATTATTTTCGTATTCTATCTATAATGATTTCTTTAAGTGGAAATTTATTTTCTGTTTATATAGTTATTCAGTCTTTGTGTTGCCGCATTAACTATAATTATTATGCAAATGAGTGTATGAAAATTTTATCATACAAGTGATTATTGTAGTGTTACACTTGGTGTCAGAATGTGTTAAATTCTTCACACAATTTGAGGCCACATCAATTTAAGTGTGATCGTTCTTTATTATTGAAATAACTGGCAGATTATGGAAATAGCGCGTCAGATAAGATTTATGCTTGTCTGAAGACATTTTCTCTGATTAAACAAGATTTTACCCTCCTTTCATTCGGCAGTACTGAATATTTAAGAGAATAACAAACAACAATGTTATGTTATAATGACGGTCCTCTATAGTTGATTTTTTTTAGAAAAGAAAAATACGCAATGAAATTGTTACTTTAGAAAATTGCTATTCATGATTTACGTAAAAGTAATGTAAAAAGTGACGAAATATCATGTTGCAATAAGTTACTAAGTTACTCGCATTTTACGAAATGTAGAAATGCATGTTTTTTTGTCATTTTATCGTTGGAAAAATGGATACTGTGCAATATACAAGTTTTTGTTTATAGATATTTTTCTTGTTGAATATAAAGGAATGTTTTAAGCCTTCTGTCAAATGAGATTGAAGTGAAAGCCGGGATGAATTAGTTTAAGTATTGCAGAAATTAAGTGGTTCCACCTTCTCTGGTATTAAATGTCATGTTGAACCCAGATCTACCGAGATCTATCATCTACTGTAGCTACTTGCAACCTGTTTGAATAGCTGCCTCTGATTCCATTTGGAATTTTCTAAAACGCTAAATATATTTACAAGGGTTTATTTAAAATAAAAAATGTATATATTTTATAATTTATAAACCCAACTCTTTTGGTTGACTGCAGTACATTTGTTGGAATCAATATTTTATGATTCAAATTAATGTTGTGTGAAATCAGGTTTTATTCATGCATTTATTCTGTGTACTTGCACAGACACGATTGTCTTTTTTTTGTGATTTTTTTTCACTGCTAGAAAATACATGAGCTTGAAAAATTATTTTTTTTAATTCATGTTCAAATGTAAAACATATTCGATTTAGATGTTTCAGATATCAAATTCACTGTAAGAGCCGTACCATGAGAAAACCAACATAGTGGCTTTGCGACCAGCATGGATCCAGACCAGCCTGCGCATCCGCAAAGTCTGGTCAGGATCCATGATGTTCGCTTTCAAAGCCTATTACAGTCATAGAAACAGTTAGCAAACAGCATGGATCCTGACCAGACTGCGCAGATGCGCAGGCTGGTCTGGATCCATGCTGGTCGCAAAGCCACTATGTTGGTTTTCTCATGGCGCGGCTCATAATAGTTTAAGTCATGGTAATTTTAAAAAGAACGAAGCCAGTCAAGTAGATGAATATTGTTGGAGAAAGGAAACACCGTCAATCTCCTAGGTTCATGCATGTATTCAGTACTCACAACCCTTATTTTAAAAAAGATTGGATAAATGTAGGCAGATTCAGAGAACTGGTATAATTTATTCTTAAAAATGAGCAAGAAACATAATGTTTGCAAGGTGACTTTAAGACATAATGGAGCAAATGAAAAACACATGTTGGAAGAATGTGGACATTCATGAGAAAACTTGAAAACGGCAATCTCAACTGTCAAAACTGATTAGCCCTGCTGCTTCCTGACACAATGTGCCATGCCGAGTTCAACTCACCTGTTGGACTTAAACAAAACATAAACTAAGTGGTCTTTTCTATAGGGTTCAAGGTTTTTGGGATGAGGCGGGAACTTAAGACTTTCATAATATGGTTTTATTCCTGCAATATCTTGGGGAAGGGAGTGGGGGGAGAGGGTAAAAAGGGCACTTAAATATATAATTAGCGAGAAACTGCATTTACAGTCACCTTATACATTTAGCTCCATATAGGGTCTTCATACAATTAACATATGCAATTATTTCCTACAGTTAACTCATATAATTATACAGTCATACAATTATCTCATACAATTACCTCATACATTTAGCTCATACATACAGGTATTTTATACTATTACTTTATGCAATTATCTCCAATAGTTATCTCATACAATTACTTCATATAGTTACCTCATACAGTTATCTTAATATAGAATTATCTCATACAACTGCCTCATAAAATTACCTCATACAATTACCCCATACAATTAGCTCATATATACTGAGACACACTGGAACTAAAATTAAGTCATTGGACTTATATGCTTGCATGTTTTTTAAAGCTAATCTTATGTTTCCCAAATGTTTGACTATATTTTAATCATTTGTTTGTTATTTGTTGTTGTTTTTTACTTTACAAAACATTAAAAATCAATAAGATATAAATAAGGCATAATATAATTTAGGGATTTAATAATATATATAAAGAAAGTCACAGGTCCAGGACAGGATGTTTCTAAGAAAATTTTGATACAGGGTTGGGGTTGGGAATATAATAAGAAGCACATGTGAGCGTTTCCAAATTACACCTCCTGCCGGCAACTAGCCACTTCCTGGTGACTGTAAGGTGTCAGAGACAAACCCAATTACTGGCCATCAATGCGTGCATCTGCATTTGATTGTGCATGGAACTCCAAAAGCTTTTGCCAAAATATTGTCAAAGGGACATAATTCAATTAGAATAGTTAATATTTCATTATGTAATCCCAGAAAATAAAAAAAATGGACTGTCTGAGCTGAAAACTGTCAATTAGGAGAACAGTTTCCAAGTCTATGCCAGTTTGACAAAAGTGACAATAGGCATTAAAAGTCTGAAGTCATTTTGTCTCCACTTGCTCCATGTTGGCAAGTTGTAGTGACTTGTTTCTAGTTCTTATTCATGTGGGCAAGTTGTTAGTGACTTGCAGAGAACAAGATAGCTCTGGACCTGGTAGACCCTAATATACTACAGCCATAATAGTGTTATAAACATGAAACAAACAAATCAAACTTTTCGTTTAGGTATTCTCTTCTAAAAGAAGTTGAATACTAAGCGTTCATATTGTTTATTTTCCAGGAATGTGATCAAGTACATATTGATGATGTGTCATCTGATGACAATGGACAAGATTTAAGGTAAACAGTTAATTAATTAAAGTGACCAGGATCATTTTTTTCCTCTTTCTTCTTCAGTCATTTCATTTACAATTAAGACATTGAACAAAAGAAAGGCAGCCTTGATGTATCAGCTGCCAGTCAAAAACATGATCTAGCATAAGATTTGTGAGAAAAACCTGGTCATCCACCTGCTTTTATTTAACTAAATGATTCTGATTTATTTATAAATGGTTTCTATAAACAACAGCATATTTTTTTCCAAGAACTAAAACATGTTTTACCTAGTTCAAGAAACATCTGTTTTCTAAATCAAAATCATTTTCTTTATTTTTGACACTTAAAACATTGAGTTGTGATACAAAGCCATCTGCTTATCATGAAGTCAGGAAAAAAACTTTCATCCACAGCTTTTCCTTATCTCTACCACTTGGCTTTGCACTGTTAAAATTCCAAAGTTTTTGTGAGAAATCCCCATCCATCACTGGTACATAATCACCATGCACCCAGCTTATACCTCTAAGCCCACTTTGATAAATGTTTACCCCAATTCTATCAAGTCTGATCCGTCTTTGATGTGAGTTTTATCACTGTAAAAATGTGCTTGATAATCCAACATAAAATTCAATAAAATGTCTACTTCCCCTCTATGATGGAACAGTTAAACCTTCTAAAGTACTGGAACAATTTTCAGAGAGTCTGTTCTGAGACATTTTTAAGAAAGAAGTGTAAATAGAAAATGGAGTGAGTGTATGCAGTCAGTGGAGAAAATTTTAGACTTGAGGTTAAGATTGTAGAATATTTGAGGTCAAAGTTGTAAAATATTTAAGGTCAAGGTTATAGAATACTCCATGGAGGTAAAGGTTGTAGAATACTTTCAGTCAATGTTATAGGAGAAGACATGGGGGTCAAGATTGAAGGGGAAGACTTTTTAGGTCAAGGTTATAGGAGATGTTAGGTCATGGTTGTAGAATACCTGAGGTCAAGGTTGTAGAGGACTTGAGGTCAAAGTTGTAAAAGACTTGAGGCCAAGGTTGTAGAAGACTTTTGGTCGAAGTTATAAGTGAAGGTTGTTGGGGGAAGTCTTGAGGTCAAGGTCAAAGGAGTAGACTTGAGGTCAAGGTTATAAGATAAGACATTAGCATTTTTATCAACAGAAGGTAGACTGCCATATAAAAACAAATTTTTATTAACAATTTGTCTTCAGCCTGTATTTACTAACCACTACTCAGTGCATGTAGTCATTCTGAAAAGTTTGGTTTGTACTGAATTGTTACAGATTTAGTAACTGTTTTCTTTATAATTTTAGTACTTACAATTTTGCTGCTGATGGTTTCCGACAAGCAGCAACAAATGCCAATTTGTGCCTAGCAACGGGTGTACGTGGTGGCGTAGACTGGATGAGAAAATTAGCGTTCAGATACCGACGAATAAAGGAATTGTACAATACTTACAGAACTAATGTTGGAGGTGTGTACCATTTGTATATTAATATGTTTAGTTTTCCTTTATCTGATTGTTTCATCTTTTCTTTACAGTCGTCATGAACATGCAATATAAATTTTTCAATTCCATTCAGATCTGTTTCATGCAGTGGGGTACATTTCAATTTTACTGTGATAGAATTCCGCTGAAGGCAGGGTGTATGAGGGGTGTTGCATATTCCATTACCTCTCATGAACACTCTGCTATTATCTTGCTTCGTTGCAGTCTATGTTTCCATAAGATCTCATTACAGATTTTATTCACTACAGAATAGATTGAGTCTTTAAGATACAAAAAATGGGAGGCTATTTTCCAGTCTCTGCAGTCACACACACACACAAAAAAAGGAATTATGAAATTCAATTTTAGAATCATTAAATAGGTGGTAGAACCTTGCCTGCTAAATTTCTATAATGAACTTGTCCATCTTTCAGTTTGGACAGTACCATTAACTATTGAAAGGGGTTCTTACCAAAAAGATACAGAAAGGCGAACAGTGTATATCATGATCAGACTGCACAGATGTGCAGGCTTATCATGATCTGCACTGGTCGCAAAGGCAGAATCAATCTTGTATGGCATGAGGAAGGTTAAAGATTAACTGTCATGATTATGAAGTGTCCGGTAAGTGAATGCTTTGTCTTTGTTTACAGGTGTTATAGGACCACAGAAACGTGATCAGTGGGTTCAACTACGTCAAGAAATTGAGAATCTTACTGACAACTGGTTAACTCTCGCCCTCAAATCACTTAGTATCATCAACTCAAGGTATGGCAGTTTACACTTGTTAGATCTGTAGTTCTCCTGCAAATTTCTCCTGCAAATTCGAATATAATTATTTCTTTTAAAATTTATGAAATATTTCAGTTGTAGCACGTTGGAAGTTGTTATTTTAGACTCATTTTACTGTCTGCATAGTATTTAGAATAGTATTTTTAGTATGCATTACTAGTTTATATATACAGATAGACTGTGACACTGTTTAAAACCAGTCTGACAGTGTCGCAATTTACTGAGATTTGTTAAGTACATAGAATGTTCAGATCTTAAAATACTCAGACCCAAAGACTCACCGTATTGAGATAATTATATTCATGTAATATGAAATCTGAATCATGAAAAGTTGATCAAGAAGCTGTGCACGTTCTGTCTTAACAGGCTTAATTATGTTCGCATGTTCTACACTGTGTTCTTGGTATCAAATTCATAATTATAATGAAATTAGGTACAAAAAGGAACCTTGGCTTAGCCTCATGTAAATAATTAATGCCAAAATGCTACCCTAATATTGACATTTACGTACAATTACTGTGTGTCAGGAGAGATGGTGGCAAACAATGCTAATTAGGAATTTAATTTCAGTATTCAGCCTATGCCATAAGTTTACCTTTGACGTTATTTCGCAGAAAATTGAAGACTGTACGTGTAGCCGAGTTGTTGATATTTATGCTGAAGTTTGATACACGAGTGTTTCCTTGTTCATTGTTCTCTTTTTTATCTGTCAATTCTAGCTCAGGTTTTGATGTCTGTAAAATTTTGGGTGGGGGCGGGGGAAGTAGGGGAAAAAAAACAAAAACTTCTCGCATATATAAAACTCTTTAGCTGTCTTATCATTAAAAAGGGGCCCAATAAGAAGAGAAAAAAAATTGGATCAGTATGTAGAAAATGTTATATTATCTATATTTCAGATCAAACTGTGTGAATGTACTAGTCACAACAACCCAGTTAGTGCCTGCCCTAGCTAAAACCTTGTTGTACGGCCTTGGTGGTGTATTTGCTATAGAAAATGTCTATAGTGCTACAAAAATAGGTAAACCATATACCTCTCTCTTTCATACAACATTTATTATTCTTTGTAAATTTTACTAATGTACTAGTTTTTGTCGAGCCCACTTGCGATGAGCTCGATATAGTCGCCACTTTTTGCGGTTCGGTGTATGTGCGTGAGTGCATCCGTGCGTGCGTCCGTCCGATTTTGTCCGGACCATAACTTTGAGATGCATGGACCAATCTTGTTTATATTTAGCATGAATGTTTACCTCAATGAGAAGACGTGTCATGCGCAAACCCCATGTTCCTATCTCAAAGGTCAAGGTCACAGTTGGAGGTCAAAGGTCAAATTGAAGTTTGTCCGGAGCATTTATTCTTCATGCATGGTGGGATGTTGATGTAACTTGGCATAAATTGTTACCATTATGAGACGGAGTGACATGCTCAAGAACCAGGTCTCTAGGTCTAAGGTCAAGGTTACACTTGACCACTGGTGGGCTCGACATTCTGCCCGTGGGGATACTGTTCTATGACTGTTGTCCCTTTTATTGCACATTTCATACATGCATTCTTTGTTGATACATTATAATGGATTGTGTGTTTTTTTGTTGTGTTTTTTTTAATTATACATGTGTAGTATCAATGAATACATCCTCTACTTAAAATAGTGCCAATCTGATTGACAAATTACAAATTAATTACCTTTTTGATAGGATAAATTTAAGTTTTTTTGTAATTGTTATTTTGAAGAATAAATTGAAGCAATGATTGATCTTACACATATTCTTTGTTGTAGGTAAAGAGTCTTGTTTTGAGAGAATCGTGTCACGATTTGGAAAGAAATGTACATATGTTGTCGTAGGTGATGGTCGGGATGAGGAAGCTGCCGCAAAACAAATGACCTGGCCTTTCTGGAGAATTTCAAATCATTCCGACTTAGCGGCACTGCATCATGCGCTAGAACTGAGCTACCTCTAGAAGAAACAGACAGAACGTTATTTTCTCATTGCTTACATGCTGCTTTTCATAGCAACATTGTGACTGCTATTTTATAGCAATATACTGCTATATATAGTAATTTATGAACCTGTTCCTGTATTTATGGTTAGGTCAGTCCACGGATAGTCATGTTAATGAATTCCGTGGACTCGGAATTAACCGACCGATGACAGTGCTGGAGGCCATGTTGTTGGAAAATGTTTTACTAGATCGTGCAAAATCAGTGGTTTTATTTTCTGACATAGCGATGTTAAAAACTATGAGATTATGTATTTGTCAGAAGCTTGAACGAAAGTATGACAGTAAAAGACATACACAGGTACATGCAAGGAGCTGGCCGAATGAAAGTGTGTAAACTTGAGCAGAAAATAAGAAAATCTTGTGAAAGTAGTGAAAGGAGACACTTCAAATAAATGGAAATGTGATAGGTAACGGCACGATCTAATGGAAAGAAGTACAATGTGTGGGCAAACCGACATGTTTTAAACACGCTATTTTCCTGCGTGTTAATATAAACCGAACATTCAGCATTAAATACTTTGTGTGTGACGAGTACAGTTGAATTTACACATTGTGTCACATCGTCACTGTGGTTTTTGCAGTAAATGTGTATATTTGAAGATTTTGTGTGTACATAATCCGCAATGGAAAGAAGTCAGGAACGTGAACATTTACCACAGAATTTCTGTTTTTGAGTGATTTAAATCTATCTATATATATATATGTATTGACACATATATATATATATGTAATATATATATTGTTGAGACGTGCCATTTTGTTTATGTTTTGTTTGTTTCATATATATATATCTTATCTGCACTTTATTTATCCAGACGGTAATTAACCACTTTTAATAGGAAAAATGAAATGTACAGCTGCGCAGGATTTCATGTCACTTTTACATATGCATGAAAAATTTGTTTCTACATTTACATAATTATTGATGAATTTTGAAATTACAGTTCCTACTCACCAGTAGAATAGGCTGATCTGTTTATGCTTTAAGTTCACACTGCATGTATTTTTTATACAAGATTTAGCTCTTTATAATGATTTTTTAAAACTTTTTTATATCTTGATTTATGTTTTAGACAGTATTGATACTTACTTAATTTAGAGTTAAATCAGATGAAAAAAAAACTGTATTTACCTCTGAAAATACATGTAACAATAAAAAATTTAACAGCTGTTTTACTAAACTTTATTGTTTATCAGTATTTAATAGAAGTGATTTTAACTACAAGAGATTGGTGTACATTCATCAGTATTGGGTTGTTACGGTGTGTGTTGCAAAATACAGTGCCATTTTCTGACACGTGCAATTCTAATAGGATAAGTAAATGTTCGTACCATGAATAAAACTGTCACTGCCTCTTTTGGCTATTCAATTTGGAACAATGTAAAACAGTATATTCAATTGCAATTTTTTGTACTCTGTTTTGTTATGCAATGGCTATTTATTTAGTTAGGAATATGCACTATTTTGTTCCGCAAAACAATTTGAACATATTGTTGTTCACAATTCAAAATATCAGACATATTTTTTTTTAGCAATTTTAGGTTCTGCTTCGTTGAATGAAGGATCATGTGAAAATTTTAACAATCAAATGTAAGAAATATGGCATCCGTTTAGTTTGCTCTGACATGTATTTTAATTTTCTTTTGTTGCCAGTTTAACAAATTGACCATTCAAAATCCAGAGCCTTTATTTTTGCGACTTCATTTTTTTTCTTATTTTTTCAAGAAAATATTGATTTTACTTCTGCTGACAAAGAAAGTTCTTGTAAATTTGTCCTCTTGAATGGTGATAAGCTATATTACACATGATAAAATGTGAAGCAACTCTGAAAGCTCATCTGTTTCTCTGAAGAAGGAAATCCTGTTTTATGCATAAAACTTTATATTGCAACTGAAATAGTACTGGAAACTTAATTACCTCAAACTGAATTCATAACAAAATGGCCTTACCTTGTGAATGTCTTTTGTTAGCACCAAAGACAAAGTGTTTTATTTTTTTATCTTTTATGCAACTCCTTGTTTCATTGCAAACATATTATATGTGCAAAATATCAAAGGTAACAAACAGTGTGAGCTCAAACTGATGTCATTATCATAGACTTAATCCAATGAACAAATATAAAACACTTGAGTCCTCCGAAAAATACACGGAGATACTTTTTTTTGTGATTTCATACATATATTCATTTTACATATCATATTTTACCATAATGTTTTATTTCTTAATGTATTTTACTACTAATAATGCCATGATGACAGAATACATCAAAACGATACAGTAACTTCAAAGTTTGCAATAAAAAGTATTATCATAAACACTCGGAGTGTGTTTTAGTGCACTTAGCAGTTTTAAAAGTGCACATTCCGTTTTGAAATAAAAGTAATGAAATAGTTATTGAGATAATTCTGTTATTATTTCTTCAAAATGTATTCTGTTGCCATGGCATTACTGTGACCACCAATATTTTTGTTAAATTCAGTATAATTGTTCTGTCATACGTCCATATTATACATCATTACAAATAATTGGTCATATGACATGACATTCGTCCTCTTTTTACTTTGCAAGTAGCTGCATTCAGCACCAGTAACATACTGCCACCAGATTTCCTAGCAAATTTTTCATGATCATATACAGTGGCACCATTAACAAAATTTGTCTGGGGCTAGTTGAGACATTTTCATATATCTCATGTATTGCATTCTGGTTGTGAATGTATTTGCTGTCCACAATTACAATGTGCAACACTTTTCTCACATTTTGTTTCTGTATTTTGTAATGTTCCAGTTCTCCTCACTTTAAAGGTCAGTTTTATTGAATGGTGCAATTATAGTTTTGAACTATCATTTTTCTTCTCAAATTTTTAGTTTTAGAAAATTCAAATAGATTCCAACAGTTTTATTGGAGTGTAGAAGTGTAGAATGACCCAAGAAATTTTTAGAGCTAGGCAAGCATCTCTCTATCTATATTCATCAATGTTTCAAACTTAGTCTTGAAATGTGGAAAAAATTCAAGTTTCTCTTACTGTCTTACAAATGCCTCTGTACTGCTGAAATTTTGCTTAGTTCTTTGACTTTGATGTTCTGTATTTAAGGCAAGTTTCAATAAACTTTGTACAAAATTGATAGTGAGGCCAAAAGTAATTTTAACATTTCAAAATCATTACTGAATATGGATCTTTAACTGTTAAGTATTTATTTCATCCTTGCATTGAGTATCACTGGTAAGATTTTCTTATTGTGGGGGAAGCTCAAGTTGTTTATAATTTGGAGGCGACAACAACAAAACCCTTCCATGACTTTATGAATCTCATTGTTTAAATACCTCGTTAAAAAACAGCTAGCACTGTCCATTGCACTAATTCATTTACACTTCAGTAACCATTTCTTCATGTAATATCTTCTTTTTTCATTGGTCCATGTATACAGACTTTTACAGTCAAAGTAACGTCTGTGTCCAAGAAGTGATAGCTTTGCACTTAAGCACCATGTTAACAACATGTCTAAGATTTTTTTTTTATAATTTTGCGGCGGACAATCAGGCCATCATCAATTCAGAAAACTTGAAAGCATTATCTTGGTGAGAACAGTATTTTAGATACATGTGTTGCATCATGTTGTGGAACATACCAAAATTTATTAAGGTACCGTCAGGCTTGAAAACTTGACCGCAGGTGTTGTTATATTTGCAATATTTTGTATATACGTGCAGAAGTAACTAAATATTTGTTTTCCATTGCTTTTTACCTGTTTGAAGGTGATAAGCAATAATGACTGTATAAAAAAGGTTGCTTATTACACCCTCCAATATATTACAGTCATAGAGTTCATTTGAAAAAAGTACACAAGCATTCGTTTTATTTTCTTATGGGAAATGATTTCGTAAATAAAGTTTGACAGTTAGTGGATAGAGATTATTCCATTTATCTGAACTTTCATCTATATTAGCCTTGATCTCAAGATAGTAGAAACTCCTTTACCTGCTATATTAATGTAGTAACACATTATCATCATTGTTAAGAATTTAAGGTAGTGGTCTCATACTAGAAATCTGCAATTCCCGTGCGATTATGTATCCTTCGTATGTGATTTTGGCATTTTTCGGACACAACAGAAAATTAGTTTTCAAAATCACCGGAGAATGCCGAAATCATGTAAGGAAGATACGTTAACCCTTACCATGCTGGACACGATTGGTTTTGCCTTTGCGAACAGTGCAGATCATGATAAGCCTGCACATCCATGCAGTCTGATCATGATCTGCACTGTTTGCCATTCAGTCAGAATCTTTTTGGTAAGTACCCCTTTTAACAATTAATGGTACTGTCCAAATTGGACAAGTTCATTATAGAAATTTAGAAAGGCAAGGGTTAACAAATGAAAATTGGCGATTGTCATTACCTATCCACTACCTTAAAACTTACTTTTTTGTAAAACGATATTGGAGATTTTATGTAAGTAAAATGGCAGAAAAAGTGTAATTCTCTATGACATATAACTGGTTTGTCTTGTATTGAGATTGTGATCAAGTTGTACATTTCATCATTAAACATACATTTTAAATATGTGTATAGTTCATTTGAAGTAAAATGGGATTTTAGATGTCCTGTATATTTTAGTAACCTATTTCCCATTTTAAAACTTCATTGAATTGACTATATTGTAATTTGACCAAGCTAGGAAAACCAAAGTCCCTTTTATTATTAAAGTATTATATATCTTGTTGTATTTTAATTGAATATATTGCTTTTTTGTAAGTGTTTTCTTAAAGGTGCAAAGAATGGTCATTCTGAGTACTTGTGAAGTTTATCTGTTGTTTACGATTGCATTTTCAGTTTTAATCTACCCAATGTTTCTATACAACATGTATTATATGTAACAAACATTGGGCTGTCAGTTTTTAGACCAGTTTCAAAATGCAGCCTTGCCATTGGCTAGTTTCAAGACCTCTCCAGAATTGGGTGCTCGAGTTATGTGAACAAAGTCAGGTTTTTGTAACTTGATAACTTCATTACTGTAACATGAAACTCTTGTGTTACATTATAGTTACATAAATGGTGCGGGCTAAGGTCACAGTATATTATATTATTAATTCTTCAGGTAGAAGTACATGTATTGAGTAAATTGGAATAAATAGGAAATACGATATAAAACTGAGCTTTCATAAACAATAGATAGACAAGTTGATATTTTTATGTACAATCAGTTTTGTGATTTGACATTGAGAGAGAATGGTAACTGGTGTTTTTGTGTCTTATCATTTTATGAATCATGATTACATTATGTATTATAATATTGAAAGGAAGAGAAAATAAATATACTACAAAACTAAAGATGTTTGTTTTTCTGAATTTTAAGCACAAGTATACAGCACATTTTAGATGGACTATTTTGCATGTCACACCTCTATTTGGTGGTTTGGTGGACAGTAGATATATTGTTAAATCCTGTTAAAAATTCACTCATCGTAGCTTGCTTTGTAGATAGTGCTGCTTTATTTTCAGTAATGACAGTCATGCTAAAATGTGGCTTCTAGGTGTTCTCCTATCCAAAATCAATTCTCTTGTTCTCCAACTAAAAAGCATTTAAAGTTGTATATATTAAAAATTATTTGGTGTCCTTTAACCCCAAAATGGTTTGAGTTTTTAACCTTGCTTTTAAGTGTCCTTTTAACAAAAAACCTTAGTGTTCTCTTACCTAAAGATAGTAATGTCATTTAACCCAAAACCTTTTGTGGTCTTTAACCTTAAAATAATTAGTGTCCCCTAACCTTAAAAAAAAGTAGTGAACTAACAAAGAAGAGTTCCTATCAAGTATCTAGAAGACGTGATGACCTGTCCGAAATGTAGTTTCGTTACAGGTTCAAATACATGTACATCAAAATTTTTCCCTGCATATTCTAGGCAGTGAAACTCGGATGCAGCAAAGGCATCAAAACAATTAATTTGTTCCTTATAACCTAACTGATGCATTGGTGAGAATGTTTGTCGACAAAATCTACTTTAAATAATATCACAAAAATATTCCTACAATGACCCTGTACCAAAAGGTTTCAAATTATTAAAGTTTGTCAAAAACATTGTCATCAGCTGGGGTAGTCACTTTTAATGCATGTACAGTACTTCGGTACTACTTTCTATATGCACTAGTGGATACCTAAAAATTTTTGTGTCAGAAAAATCTCGCCAAATTCAAAATAATTTCACAGATATCCTTAAGACAGCCAGCACATATTCATGCAACCTCGCCAGGTATATGTATGTTTTTGACAACACAGAAAATGACGTCACTTGACCTTCAGCTATTTCAGGAAGTAAATAAAATGAAAGTAGAAATGCTAAACTTGAAAACGAAAGCTGCATTTTGATTCGTAGATAGTCTGGGGTCATGTGCTGGGGTCACCCCGTCTAAATGTATGCGCGTGGACTTTTTTTTCTTTTTAGCTATTGGGGAGCCAATTTTCAGCACTTTATTACGAATTGAAATTACCTGGGCTTTAGTACAGCATGTCAGCTTTTAATCTATGAAAAAGTATTTGAGCTCTGGATAAACACAAATCCCACAGGGGTCTGTAACCGACCAAGGGTACATTAATTTTGGAACTTCATCAAATCGCTCAAAATGTCATTTTTGATGTTGTCTGAGAGTGTCAGTATATGCCTCAGATGTAAGATATAACCGTATTTGAGAGCTGCAGACCTAGACATTTCAGAAATATTTTCAAAATAAGTTTCGTGTAATAAATGTTGTTTCTACGGAAGCGTGAAAGGGCCATCAGACGCTAATACATTTTAGTACGTTAAGGCTGCGGAAAGGATATAGATCTATTCCATGTGCAACCCTCGGTAAAAAGTGTTCAAGCAATATGTGAAACTCCGGGCGACAATATAAGGTCATCAAGGGCCTCTTGTTTATATCAAACACAGATGTTACAATTCATAATTCAGTGTCTAATACATGCAAGTCAACATCAACTAGTTCAGGTCAGGTGAGTGACTTCAGGCCACTATGGCCTTCTAGTTTTTAACCAGGTAAACTAGAGTTAGGAGTGACCGATTCAGATAAAACTTGGTATTATGTTCCATGCAATTTGGGTAAAAAAAGACAGCCTCTAGTGTAAATATGATCTTTCAATGTTTCAGCCTAGTAATTTTGGATTTTGACCCCAAAGAAACTAGTTCCATAATGAGCAGAAATGTCTGCAAATGCCAGAGGCCATGTTTTTTTAGGAATCTAAATAATCTGAACAATCCTAGTAGACATTCACCTAAGGAACATTTCAGTAAAATCGTTATGATGCCAGCATTTGTCTGTCTGTCCGTCTGTTAGCAATTTTGTGTCCGCTCTGTAACTCTTGAACCCCTTGAAGCATTTCAAAGAAACTCGACACAAATGTTCACCACATCCAGACAACATGCAGAGCTCCTGTTTTGGACAACTCGCTTCAAGGTCAAGGTCACACTTAGGGGGTCAAAGGTCATATGACTCTTGTTTCATGTCTGCTCTGTAACTCTTGAACTGCTTGAAGGATTTTAAAGAAACTTGGCACAAATGTTCATCACATCAAGATGATGTGCAGAGCCTATGTTTCAGATAGCTTGCTTCAAGGTCAAGGTCACACCTTCAGGCTTATGTTGCTCTGCATTGCTTGTTTAAAAATCAAACTGACAGTTTAGGAAATGTCGTTCAAAGATAATTACTATTGTTTGCTCTGGTTGTCAGCCAAGCAGAACCATTGGAACAACTTTGGAAAGCAGTCATCCAAAGAACATCCAGACAGTGTTTCATCAACATTTACCAAACAGTTTCAGAACTGATATCTTTTGAAAAAAGTGGTTTACAGATGGACTGATGACAGACACAGGAGGAAAAGTGACCACAATAGCTTACCTTGAGCGCATTGTACTTTGGTCAACTATTTATTTTGTTTGGTTTAACGTCGCACCAATACAAATATGGCAACTTTCCAGCTTTAATGATAGAGGAAGACCCCAGGTGCCGCTTCGTGCATTATTTCATCACAGACGGGCACCTGTTCAGAACCACCGATATAAGCCAGCTGGATGGCTTCCTCACATGAAGAATTCAACACTCAGAATGAGGCTCGAACCCACAGTGGTGAGGGTCAAGTGATACGAAGTCAGCAATTTTAACTACTTGGCCACGGAAGCCTCACTTGTGAATGAAAATCTCCTTTTGGGAAGTATGAACAAACAGCAATGATAAACTGGTTCTATACAGCGTTTTATTGCATAGTCTGTAGCAAAAACGTTTAGCTTACATTTGTCTCCTTGTCCATCGTCATGAAAATAGTATTTAATGAATGGGATTTTCTTGGGTTTTATCTTGTCTATATAAAAAAATACTAATCTATTACATCTCCAGCTGTAATTTGTCTGTTTGTTCAATGTCCATCAAATAATGTACCTGTCAATCAAGTTTAATGTCTATTTCATGGTACATCAAGGAAATCGAAAATATACGTTTCCATAAAATGTGTCTGTCTTGCCAAATGTTCCGATTTATCGGTCTGCGTGGAAACAGTGAGAAATTTATTGCTTCTAATCTGTGAAAAGTAGGCAAAAACAAGAGCAATATATGTACATAATATTGGACATGGAGTCATAGCAGGTTTGCTTATTGTTTTCTGCGATAGTTACCACATCAAAATAAATTTTAAATAGCATATTTTTCTTCACATTTTATCAGGAATTCAGGTGCCATATTGTTTCACAGGTACTAATATTACATCAGTATTGTACCAGATATTGTATATTTATCATACTTTTTCTCGTTAATGCTGTCATAATGTTCGGCATATTTAATAAATTGTTGCTATTCTACAGAAATTACTGCAGGTTTTCAAAAAAAGTACTAATATGAAGTTAATATATGTGTTTATTTCTCATTCTGATATGACCCGACTTATTTCCCATTCTCATTCATCAGATGTTCGACATGGTACCGAAGAAGCATGCTAGACCTCTGGTATGCGAGAATGCTTATTTCCCTATTGAACAATGAAGGCCGAAACTATGTGTTATTAATGCATTGTATGCACCGTTTGTACGTCACTATTACTACATCTTTGTGGAAAAAAACTAGAATGTTTATGCCTAAAGGGCAACCATGTGGAGCCCATTATTTGTTGACACACTGCATGAATGACAAACATTTTAGCCAATTTAAACAAGTTTCATTTCAATATCTTGACCCAAACTAAAGTTATTTAACAGAAACCATCATCCACACACACACAAAAATTCCAAGTCCACAAAAAAAATCTTTACCAGGTAGAGATAGGTCAAAATACACCTAAAAAGATTGATGTATCCACCATGTTGTACCACAGAAAAGTGGTGTTGGTTTTTTCCGTAAGGCTGATAATAAAAAAGATGTAATTCTATAAAAAAAATTGTAAGTCCACAGAAAAGGGATCTACAAAATGTTGATCAATGCATGTGAAAGATCCTACATGACCTTTGACCTTTAAGTGTGACTTGACCTTTGAGGTAGTGGTCTGAGAGTTGCGTGCAATACTCCGTCTCATTGAAGCAAACATTTATGCGAAATAAAAAAAAAGTTTGCTCTAGGCATGGCAAAGTTACTGCCCGGACAAGCTAAGTGTGAGTGTGTCCTTGACCTTTGAGATAGGAACCTGAGGTTTACGTGCGACACTCCATCTCATAGAGGTAAACATTCATGCAAAATAATAAACACGATTCCTTTGTGCATGTCAAAGTTTTGCCCGTACAAGATCTGACATGACCTTTGACTTCCAAGTGTGACTTTGACCTTTGAGACAGGAACCCGAGGTTTGCGCCTGACACTTTTTCTCACTGACATAAACATTACACTTTGTCTTACTGATGTAAACATTTGTGTCAAATATAAGCAAGACTGCTCCATGCATGTCAAAGTTATTGTCCGGAAAAAAAATATCCAGACGGATGCATGCGCTAACGCACATACACCCAACAGTCAAGTTGGCTCGACAAAAACGGAACAAAATCGTAATTGGAATGTGTTTATTGCCACTATAACACTATGGTCTCTTTTTTTTCCCAAGAAAACAAAAACAACTTTCTACATGTGAGTTAACGTGATAGCTTTAAAGCTAAAATAACAATGTATAGTATACATTAACAATATTGATTGTAAGAAAAGTGCAAATGATGTACTCAATTCCATGTTTGTTATACCAGTACTGATATCTGTCACAATGATGTACTCAATTCCATGTTTGTTATATCCAGTACTGATATCTGTCACAATGATGTACTCAATTCCATGTTTGTTATATCCAGTACTGATATCTGTACCAATGATGTACTCAATTCCGTGTTTGTCATATCCATTGCTAATATCTGAACAATGATGTACTCACTTCCAAGCTTGATAAATCCAGTACTGATATCTGTACCAATGATGTACTCAATTCCATGTTTGTTAAATCCAGTACTGATATCTGTACCAATGATGTACTCAGTTCCGTGTTTGTTTTATCCAGTACTGATAGTTGTCCGAATGATGTATTTGTTTGTTTGCCAATTTTGAAGTATTATAATACAGTCATGTGTGCCTTGCTGATCCTGAATTTTAGGCGGTAAAATTATTTCCCCTCATGGTTTATAAACTTACTGATCATTGTAACAGTTATTTCAGTCAAAAATTCAAAAGTCTGTGATTGCACACTAGCCATTTTGAATACACAACAAAATTAACAACATCACACATAGGTGCTCATAATACAAAGTGTAAAGTTTATTACAAAAAATTCAAGAAAAATTTACAAAAAAACAATATCACAAATGATGGAGGTCCACAAGTCTAAGCCAAGATTGTTTCCTGTAACCCAAACAACCAAGCCGCAAATCAAAGAAACATTTCATTAATTAACCTTGAGCCTGCTGGCAGCAAGTGGTTTTGCCTTTGTGACCAGTGCAAACCAAGATCAGCCTGTACATCCTTGCTGGCTGATCATGGTCTGCACTGTTGGCTATTTGGTTAGTAAATTTTCAGTGAACACTCCTTTGAATAGTTAGTCATACTGCCCAAATTGAATGATGGACCAGTCCATTTTAGAAATTTAGCAGGGTAAAGGTTCAAAACATTAATAACAGAAATATCTGGTTTGCATCTCCTTTCAGAAAAGTGGTCCAATGCCAATCCTGAAAAACTCAAACCTGTAACCTGCAGTGTGAATGAGTAGGTTATTGAATGGCTACAATGTGCACTAACTGGTTCACACTTAATGTATCATGCAGATACTTTAACCTTTAGCCTGCTGGCGGCAATTGTATCTGCCTTTGCGACCAGTGCAGACCAAGATCAGCCTGTACATCCGTGCAGTCTGATCATGGTCTGCACTGTTCGCTATTCAGTCAGTAAATTTTCAGTGAATACCCCTTTGAATAATAAATGGTATTGCCCAAATTGAATGATGGACCAGTCCATTTTAGAAATTTAGCAGGCTAAGGGTTAATATCATTGCAAACTTCTGTTTAGGCATCCCATTACAACAATCAAAGGACAAGAAAGTGAAGAGAAAAGGAAAGACTACTATTTATAATTTGTTGATCAAGTTACAGGAAACTAACATACTTTTATTTGGCCTAGTATCAACATCTTTACATAATTTATGGTAAGTCACAGATGAAACATATATGCATTGATTGAATACTATCACAAATGGGATAATTTATAACAAATGAACATATTTCAACATAACAAAGATGAATGATAAAATCACAACTGCCTTTCAGTTGAAAAGGTTAATAAATGTTTACCGAGTGTCCTTACTAATACAATGACTTTTCGAACAATTTTTCACTTTATATAGAATAGGGCATTTGTTTGTTTGTTTTGGGTTTAACGCCGTTTTTCAACAGTATTTGAGTTATATAACGGTGGGCAGTTAACCTAACCAGGTGGAGGACTAATGATTTCAGACACAATGTCGTTTATCAAATAGTCACGGAGAACATACGCCCCGCCCGAGGATCGAACTCGCGACCCCGCGATCCATAGACAAACGCTCTTATCTACTGAGCTAAGCGGGCGGGCTTAGAATAGGGCAAAAAAGTGTGCTGTTATATAATACAATGGGTATAAATTTTAGGGTGGAACTGTTCAGATGTATACTGGTTATAGATTATACGATGTCATATATTATTTAAGCTTTGTTAGGCTGCTCTAAACTGATCAGATAATCTGAAAGGGTGAAACATAAATCATCTGTACAGAGCGGACCAACAAAGAGAAAATTAACTGTTTAAATTAAACAGCAAATATTAAATAAAAAGTTTCAACTTTCTCAGTAGAAATGAAGGCAGAATACAAAAACTGCAACGGTATGACTTCTTTAACAGAATCTTTTCTTTTACCTTGGACTGTAGAAACAATTAATTAACTTGGTGCAGCCTTACATCAGCTGAACACTTACACTGGAAATAATGAAGCAAACATCAAAGGCCTAAATTAATACCTTTAAAAGCATATGCATTGTTCCGCACAAGTATTGCACAATATATTTGTTAATACTCAGTATTATTTTATTTTGAACATGCAAAACATAACCATCTGCAATATTTCAACTTATTCATTGATGATATTGCACATTTGAAGGAATAAATCTTCCTTATTCTGACATCATCTCTGTCAATAGATCATTTTCCTTAGAACTCTTACTTTCACTAATTTAACTGATATTATGTTATGGAGTTAAACAAGGTTGTCCACTTTGCCATGAATTATCTTTGATAAATGAAATGAGTTAATAAATAAAATCATTATTTCATTGATTTGCAAATCTGACTTGCAAATATTGCTGTAGCTAAATTTTATCACGAGGTGGATGAAATGACCAAATGACATAATACCCCATGTTACGCATTCATGATCTTTTTCACAGCATATCCTGGCATTGCGTAGAAAAACAGGACAAGAAGTGCCGCCAGGAGCAAAACGACGAGTGCCTTGATGATCATCCACTTGTAGTTATGCCAAAGAATGTAGCGGATTGATTTCAATGGATTCAGGAACCAAATGAAAGATCCATCTGGTCGGCTGGAAAACAAATGGATGAAAACATTGGTAGTATCAGACAGATACCTGAACATTTTAGCACTGTGCGAGAAATCTATGAAATTGCATGAACACAATTGCACTGAACATGAAGACTGTGAAAATGAAGTGCAAAAGTTTGCAAACTTAAACGTTGAACATCTTTTTCACTGTGTATCCTGGCATGGCATAGAAGAACAGCACAAGAAGTGCCGCTAGGAGTAAAATGACGAGTACTTTGATGATCATCCATTTGTAGTTATGCCAAAGAATATAGCGGATTGACTTCAATGGATTCAGGAACCAAATGAAAGATCCATCCGGTCGACTGAAAATAAAATGGTGCAGGATAAGAAATAACATGACTGTGCATCAAGCAAAAATATTTTGTTTCAAACAAAATAATTTGATTGCTATATGATTATAATGGTACTTAAACACTAAAATACATGCAATGTGAGCAATCCATAGTTATGTTGCAAAAATTAAGTCAACAAAAAATTACTTGACACGATTCAGTAATGTAATGGGAAAAAATCCTCCCCCTCACCACATCAACCCCCGAAGATAAAACACTACTTATTATGACCAAGAAGGACAATATCCTATCTTTGATGGGCATTCCAATATCACACCAAACTTTTGTATTTTTCTAAATTCTGTTTTTTTTTTGTTTTCTTTTTGCATTTTAAAGATTTTTATTCAACAAAATTACAAGAGTGATTCTGTCAACTTTGACCAAATTGAGCAAGGTGTGGGGTACTGTTCATTGGGGAGGAATATTTTTCCTAAATTCAATGTAATGTTTTGTCAAAGTTTTCGGCCCCGTACCTAATGGAGAATTTGCAATAATGATATAAAGCATTACAATGTGTTTTATGTAAATTCTAAATATTTAGTAAAATGAGCCACACCATGAGAAAACCAACACAGTGGCTTTGTGACCAGCATGGATCCAGACCAGTCTGTGCATCCCCACAGTCTGGTCAGGATCCATGTTGTTCGCTAATGGTTTCCCTAATTGCAATAGGCTTTGTAAGCGAACAGCATGGATCCTGACCAGACTGCGCAGATGCGCAGGCTGGTCTGGATCCAAGTTGGTCGCAAAGCCACTATGTTGGTTTTCTCATGGCGCGGCTCATTAATAAAACTTTCATGCTAATACTAAGTGACTTTAAAAATACAGTTGTGCAGAGAATACAAATGTATAAATGAAAATGTAGACTTCTGGAGAAAAATGTCCCTCTTCTGAGCTGCCATAACTTTACAAAAGTGAAACAAACTCCTAAAACAAATTTTTAAAAAATCATTAAAATACAGCCATATTTTGTACTATATATTCTCTTATTAACACCTTACCTAAATGCACCCCTTCTCCACATTTTCAAAAGAAAAAAAAAGTTAACCAAGATCATTAAAAAATATTAAAACAGTGGTAGTCCATAACAAGGGAATACATGGTCTAACAAATGATACATACTTTGGCTTTTCTAGAGGATCGGGCTCGTTTCTTCCCTGACCAGCAGGGTGTTTCTCTGCCTCATCTGAAGTAAATAGGTGCATCTCTGCTTCAACTTTGCCCTGAAAAAAGTACAGGCTTATCATGTACATACAAGGACAGTAAAGGGTAAAAAAAGACTGAGATTTCTATACAGGCATACAAACACTAAATAGCCTGGGCACTCCTAAAAATGGTACATGTAGTAACATGATAGTGGATTTATATAGTTCTCAATTTTTTTTGCTGTAAGGAGTGTTTTCAAATCATTGCAATGTTTTGGCTGAAATAACACTGCATGCCCATTCTTGACATATCTGTAACATTTGCATGTTGAAACAAGAGCACCGTCTATGAGTGCCATTGCTCGTCTGCAAGTGCTGTATGTAAGAAATTAGCTACAGCTGAAATTTCTAAGTACAAAAAGGGCCATAATTCTGACAGGTTAGAGTTATGGTTCTTGGCCTACATCATCATGATAAACAAGTGTGCAAAGTTTCAAAGGTTTTTAAAAAAGATGGACCTAAAACAATTTAATCAAAATTTTAACCAAGAATCTCAGATTTTCTAAGTACAAAAAGGGCCATAATTCTAACAAAATCATATCAGAGTTATGGTTCTTGGCCTACACAGTCACCTAATGATGATAAACAAGTGCGCAAAGTTTCAAAGCTGTAGCTCTTATAGTTTTTGAGAAAAGGTGGACCTAAACAAAAATTTTAACCAACGCCGACGCCGACAATCAAATGATGACAATATCTCATAGATTTTTTTCAAAAATCAGACACTAAACATGATGTCATTGAGAAAATAGTTTGTACACCACACCAATGATTGTGATTGTCCTTTAGTGCAAAAATAGCTATGTGACATATATCTTTTAAGCTTACATACTTATTGATAAAATTATCATGCTGGACACGACTGATTCTGCTTTTGCGACCAGAGTAGATCATGATCAGCCACACATCCGTGCAGTCTGATAATGATCTGCACTGTTTGCCATTCAGTCAGTATCTTTTTGGCATGCACCCCTTTTAACAGTCAATGGTACTGTCCAAACTGAAAGATGGACAACTTTATTATAGTAATAGATACTGGCTGAATAGCGAACAGTGCAGATTATGATCAGACTACATGAATGTGCAGGCTGATCATGATCTACACTGGTTGCAAAGGCAGAATAAATCATGTCCAGCATGGTAAAGGTTAAGGGCCATATAAGGGCCATATACTTCAAAGCTGGCTTAAAGTATATTTGAAGGAAAAGAGAAAAACATGAGACTGCAGCTGTCAAAACAAGGTGTGTGTATGTGTTCGGGGTGTATGTCTTTTTTCAACAATTTTTCAGTCAAATAAACAATGGTGTCTACTTGTAGCCGTGAGAACAATGCCTAATTTTACAGTACTGCCTCACTGGAATATTACGTGATAGACACGTGCCATGATACCCCCCCATCCAGTCAATTATACTGACACCGGGCTGACTAGTCCTAGCACTTTCCTCTTGATGCTGAGCGCCAAGCGAGGAAGCTACTAGTACCATTTTTTACACCTTTGGTATGAAGTGGCCAGTGATCAAACCCATGACCTCCCGCACTCGAAGCAGGCACTCTACCACTAGACTACCAAGGCCGTTAATTAACAGAGGTGTAATAATGAATTGTTACAGCTCAATAAATAGGAACCTACTCTGGTGATGAGATATACTATACTACATCCTTCACAAAAATGATGCTACAATGACACATTTTGTACTTGTGCCATTAATTAAGTGATGATGGTAAGTCCTGGGTATGACTTTACAGAAAAGCAGATACATAAAACTGATAATTTTTAACAAGACTGACCTTGTTTCTTGTTCTAATCATTAACCCGAAACTGTTCTGATGGTGGGCGATCAATAAAACATGTTTCGTCAATCAAACAACTGTTCCCATATCACAATGAAATCACCATTAGGCAATAATACCCCCATACATAACAATGATTTACAATCGGTAACATATTCAGTACTTCTAGCACTTTTATACATATGTTGCTGCACTGTATCTGCTCTTTAATCTATCTAATCGAATAAAAACTATTAAAACTTCCATGATAAATAAACCTAATTATCCACAATACAAGCATCTGTTCATGCCATACAGTACAGAACATAATTGTCAAAAGTACTTTTAACAGAACAGAACAGAACAGAAAAGATAATTTATTTCATATATTTGGAACTGAACTTGCATTCTTCTTCCACATAAACAAACAAAAGGTCAATATATTAAATAGAAATACAAAACAATAATATTAACATATAAGCAATTTCCTCCATAACTTTTATCAGTTGACAAAGTTATGATAAATAATCATTTTTTTTGTTGGTTTTTTTTTCAAATTCTATATGACCACAGATAGTGAGATGAAATTTTTGAAAAAGAGAAGTGTTTTTTTTACAAAATTATGCCCCATTTTTCAAACTAGCAACTTTTTGTTAAGTTTGTCTATGTTAGTTGGTATCTCGGTACCCAATAAGGGGAATGAGTTGAAACTTCATACATTTGTTTAGTGATGATCTGACATGCAATGCACAAGGTTCCATAACTTTACTTTGCATTTTTACAAAATTATGACCCTATTTCGACTTGAATTTTGAACTTTGGTTAAGTTTTTGTATGTAAGCTAGTATTTAAGTACCAACTAATGAGAATGGGCTGAAACTTTGCACACTTGTTCACTGTGATGAACTGACACACACTGTACAGGTTCCATAACTCTGTTTTGCATTTTTACAAAATTTATGCCCCTTTTCTGACTTTTACATTTACTGGATAGTCTAGTATTGCTGTCCTCTGACAACTCCTGTTTTCATTTGTTTTAAAAGCCTCTGAGGACCTCTGAACTGATGTATATCTTGCAAAATAAAGCCATAAATCACAAAATGCCTGTGTTACAGATTGGTGGATCAATCTGACTCAGCTTAGCTCGATTAGGTGATTCCAAGAAAACTTGATTAGGGGATGCCAGGAAAACTTGATTTATGATTTAAAATTGATGTATGCTGGTGACTAAATGGCTGTCAAGACTGGTCAGCGTAGATCTGCATCTAACACATTGTTATTTTATCTTTGCAATCTAACTAATTAAATAATTATGTGTAAGGTTTGAACAAACAATACATACAACAATGCAATGTTTACATCACAATAATGCATTTACTAATCTTGCTGTAAATCTTGGTGTCAGCTGGCACAAGACAATTGATTACAATGTAAACTAGAAGATGCTTTTGTAAAAAAGCACATGTCTCCCCAAAAGCATGGTAGTAATAGGCAAGAAGTCAAAATAGGGGACAGGAGCGAAAGTCAAAGAGACACTCATGGTTGAATTAGTGACTGAAATGCAATAGGGATCATCTACTCTGCATGTCCAATCATCCCATGAAGTTTCAACGTTCTGGCTCAAGTTATGGACCAGAAACCATTTTCCATGTTCTGACCCCTGTGACCTTCATCTCTGAGATGAATAGGGGTCATCTACTCTGCATGTCCAATCATCCAGTGAAGCTTCAACATCATTGGTCAAGTGGTTCTCAAGTTGTTGATCGGAAATGGTATTCCATGTTCAGACACCTTTGACCTTGACCTTTGATCAAGAGACCCCAAAAACAATAAAATTTTTCTCCCTATGAAGTTTGAAGGTTCTAGGTTAACTGTTTCTCCTATTATTGATCAGAAACAGTTTTTATATGTTCTGGTCCCTGTGACCTTGACCTTAGATCAAGTGACCCTAAAATCAATAGGGGTCATCTACTCTGCATGTCCATCATCCCTTATAGTTTCAACATTCTGGGTCAAGTGGTCTTCAAGTTATGGTCTGGAAACAGTTTTCCATATTCTGGTCCCTCTGACCTTGACCTCTGATCAAGAAACCCCAAAATCAATAGGGATCATCTACTCTATATGGCAAAATATCCTATGAAGTTCTAACACTCTGGGTTAATGCAAGAAGCAGTAGAGCTGTTGCATATATAATACAGATTGCCACTGCAAGAACAGTAGAGCTGTTGCACATATAATACAGACTGCCACTGCAAGAAGTAGTAGAGCTGTTGCACATATAATGCAGGTTGTCACCGCAAGAAGCAGTAGAGCTGTTGCACATATAATGCAGGTTGTCATTGCAAGAAGCAGTAGAACTGTTGCATATATAATACAGCCTGTCGCTTCAAGAAGCAGTTGCTGTAGCACATATAACACAGGTTGTCACTGCAAGAAGCAGTAGAGCTGTAGCATGTATAATACAGGTTGTCACTGCAAGAAGCACTACAGCTGAAGCACATATAATGCAGGTTGTCACTTCAAGAAGCAGTTGCTGTGGCACATATAATGCAGGTTGTCACTGCAAAAAGGAGTACAGCCGTATCACATATAATGCAGGTTGTCACTGCACAAAGCAGTAGAGCTGTAGCACATATAATACAGGCTGTCACTGCAAGAAGAAGTAGAGCCGTAGCACATAATACAGGTTACCACTGCACGAAGCAGTAGAGCTGTAGCACATATAATACAGGTTGCACAATAACACAGGCTGTCACTGCAAGAAGAAGTAGAGCCGTAGCACATAATACAGGTTACCACTGCAAGAAGCAGTAGAGCTGTTGCACATATAATGCAGGTTACCACTGCAAGAATCAGTAGAGCTGTTGCAAATATAATATAGGTTACCACTGCAAGAAGCAGTAGAGCTATAGCGCATATAATACAGGCTGTCACTGCAAGAATCAGTAGAGCTGTTGCAAATATAATATAAGTTACCACTGCAAGAAGCAGTAGAGCTATAGCGCATATAATTCAGGTTACCACCGCAAGAATCAGTAGAGCTGTTGCACATATAATACAGGCTGTCACTGCAAGAAGCAGCAGAGCTGTAGGAAATATAATACATGCTCTCATTGTAAGAAGCGGTAGAGCTGTAACACATGTATTACAGCTTGTCTCTGCAAGAAGCAGTAGAGCTGTTGCACATATAACACAGGCTGTCACTGCAAGAAGCAACAGAGTTGTAGGAAATACAATATATGCTCTTTTTGTAAGAAGCAGTAGAGCTGTAGCACATATATTACAGCTTGTCCCTGCAAGAAGCCATAGAGTACATCCTTTATACAGCAGGTGATGGCCTTCATTTAATAATCACTTTCATTTTTCATAATTTGATATCACATTATTTCCTTATCACACAATCTTTTTTTGTCTGAATTATAGCCATTAAAACTCTCCATCCATTATTCTCATATTTCTTTCTATTTAAAAAAAAACTATACTGGTATAAAAAAATAATGAACTCTATCTATTTCTCTTTTCTACCTTCACATGTAACTTTTTGTATCAAATCTTTGTCCTTTCTGAATATGCCATGGTAATTTTCAAAGCTTTTTGAAATGTCTGATCTTAAGACAAAAAGTATTTTAACTGCAGTGATAATTATATACTAAGAAATGTCTAACCAGAAATAATGAGACGCTACATTTGGCAAGAAAGTAGGCTGAGTTACTGTTTTTTACTTGAAAATGTTCCATTCCTTTATTGTATCTTACATACAGCACTTGAATCATAATTCTATTCAATTCTATTATGGCATCTGTTTTTTTCTATTACTTGTGTGGAAAGTGAATTGAACAGCACCAATTTGCAACTAGAGACAGTATTTTTTCATTCATGCTAAATACAAACTGCATAAAAATGAATAAAAGTAATATATGCAACAATAAATTTTCATTAGGTAACTGATTACTTTCAAACAACAAACAATGAATTATAAGAAACTGGTAAACTGAACAAGTATGACTAGCAAATTCTACTATCCTAGTGGTAAAGCTAAAATTATAAGTATAAATAAGGTGGTTTAGTAGTAATAAAATAATGTGAACAAAATACAACAATTGCAGATGTATTTTTCTTTGTAAGTCTAGTTTTCTGGTTTCTTTTTATTTTATGCATTTTCTCATCAATATACTAACCGTTAATTCCAGTTCGTCTGTCTGTTCATTTTTTACGGCAAATGGCCACCAGCCTTTGACACGTTTCTGCTTGAATAACGACATTTGTGGAACACTGCCATCATTCTTCAGCATGTTCAGGGTACACAACTTTGAAGATTTAGCTCCCCTTGGAAACCTATTCAGATCTAAAGTTAACGCCCCTGGAAACAATAAGAATATGTTCTGAATCACTTTTTAACATCTTAGGCAAACATAAAGATCACCTTAGAAACGTTTTTACTTGCAATTTAGAAATATATTTACTAATAAGTTATTTCATGAAAATTTACTTTTACTACAATTTTTATCATTCAGAAACAATCTAAAACTGTATAATTCTATTTTTCATAGACAATTTGTACATACAGACAGATATAAATTATCCGTGTACGAGTTCAATTATTTTAGTATCGTACCAAGAAAATCATCCGCTGAGAAATGATCTGCATCCCAGACCTGCAAGTTGAGTCTCGCTGGTATTTTTGTTTCCGTCTCGTCCCAGGAAAACAAGGTCTCTTTACGTGAAATGACAATCTTCTCTTCGGCAACGAGGTAGTCGAACGGAAAAATGAACCTCCAGTTAAAGTTGCCTTCACCTGTCAAAGACCTGAATGACAAAAATATTGAAACTAAAAATTTTTTTTACCTAATACATATTATTCATCCAAAATTTAGGTAATTCAGGCGATACGGGTTATCATCACGAAAAGTTTGTGCATGTGTTTGTATACAAGGATAAGCACATATCTGTCACTCGAGGAATTGCATTGCTAGGAATAGTTTTATGTTTAGTATCGACTGCCCCCTTACCGATCCAATACTGGGATTTTAAATTTGTGTGCATTTAATTAATTTACATTCATGAAAATGTTTATGTATTCTAATAAAGGACATAACTTATTTAAAGTGAGGAAAAAGTATAATTGTGTAATTTTCAAATTAAAGTTAAATTGTTACAAAAGAGATAACATATGCAATGTGTATGTAATAATAAAAAATAATATCTATTTCACAGGATGAGTACTTGTATAACAATTAAGATGGAAGACAATATGATGGCCACACCAGTTTCAATGTCAACTATTGGGGAAACTCAGCTTTCAAAGGAGACAAATTGAAATAAAATGTATATAATTTTAAGACAGCAATGCAACTGCCAAATTCTATATCACTGTGGTTGTTCTCTATTTCTGAATGGATACATAATGAATTTTCATTTGAGCAAAACAAAATTAGAAAGTAAGAAATGAAAAATTTAAGTCAATGTCATCTTCAGACCTACATATCCCATCATCTCTTTACACAAAAAAAATAAAAATGTGCAAAAAATACAGAAAAAAATCTTTTCTTTCAACCACAGTTTTGATAGCTTTCTTTCATAAAAAAATCTAAGCTACTGGTACAATTCCTGCAACCTGCATTATTTGAAAGATAAACCTCAGAATACGAAAAATGAAACTTGCTGAAAATTTCTTTATTAAATCATCTTGATTAAATCAACTATATACGAACATTTAATTCATACGCAACATTTTTTTTTTGTCATCAAACTTCATAGCAATGTTGAAATTTGAAAACTTAATTCTAAAGCAATAATTTACTATTTTGATTTCATTTCATTATCTTTTACAATACAAAGAATAACTGAAGTATCTACATTTTCACAATTGAGCGCGTTTATTTATTTACATCCCCTTTCAAAATAAGATATAGAGAAATTTTCTATTTTGCATGTCATTATCATAATCGAGCTTAAAAGAACATAAAAATCGTTGAAAATATGGCTTTTTCTCCCTACCTGACATTTTATTTCCAAAAGCGTACAAAAGCCCGTTGTTTAAAATATTGGGTTACATTTTATTAAGGGGTAGCTGGAATAAATAAATCATGAGTTTCTATAACGATTATCTGAGATTATCTTATAATCCTTCGGAGCCCTTATTGTTGGATTTTACAAATCCGCCAAAAAGTTTCAGCAATTATTGCTCTGCCTTTGAATATATCCGAAACTGATTTATCCTTTAATGTAGTGTCATCTATATTTTACACGATTATGACTAATTTGCTGTCAACGTATTTTCAATAAGAATATTTCTTATCGTCCGAATTTACAATTTATCTAGATGCTACTCTCTAATGGATTATAACTCATACATTTATTCATCTGCCCATAAAGTACAAAAAAAATATTACCAGTGTACTTCTCATAAATAAGCCATTCACAGTTCTTTCCTTTTTTTAACTGAATGGTTCTACAGAAAAGAAAATGATACCAGAAAAGGTTCAGGGGAAGAAATAAAAAAAAAAAAAAAAATCAGATATACGTATACGATAACTTCTTCATTTCCATGAACTATATTCACCAAATACCTTATTCATTTCCTTGAATTTTTTTTTTCTTTTCATTTTCAAGCTAAAAATTTTGCTTTCACATAATTATCAATTTATCTCTCATTTCATAAACTAAGCAAAACAAAAATTAATTATTTAAACATGGATTTTTTTTTTTAAATGGACATGCAAGATAAAGTATTCTAGTATTCTAATAAAATCATTTTATGGTGATGATTAAAACTTTATAACAATCATTCCTTTTCATGTGGTTGCTTAAACATCGTAAACAAAACGTCAAACTTTTTTTTTTAAATTCCAGTCAAAGAATATTACTAGTTCCCTTGTTTGAATGGTTTCGGTTTTTTTTATTTCATTCCATGACATCTGCACATTTCGCGCTGATGGCGCATCGCAATTATTTGCAGAAAATTTTATTTCTCATTATTCTTTCAAGCATTCTAGTGTTTCAACACGTATATTTCCAAATGACTGAGCATTTAATATCAAATAGCTACTGTTTCATAGGAAAGATGTTCGTTTTTCATCCCGAATCTAAACGGTACAGAAATAAGATATAACCATTTGACAACTTCGTTTAAAAATATGTTACAAAACGGTTAGTTTTTCAAGTATCATCTACGTTTTTATGTGTATTCTTTAACCATAATTGTGAAAGTAATACCTTGAAAGGCGGTATTTCCCTCTGCCGAGTCTGACCTTTCGCAATGGCATTGCAGGTGTAGATATTAACCAATTTGTCTCTTTACGACAACATGGTACATTTGAAAAGATTTAGACGTCTTGGCAAAATGCAGTAGGTCGAAGGTCACATTTAATGAAAATTTTAATTTTGAAAATAAAAAATGGATTTTCGTTGGTCGAGTTCTAAAAGATATTTCCTTGTGATGACATTAATATCACTTTAAGTATTGTCATTAATTTAAGGTAACAAAATACGTGGAAATAAAAATTGCACAGTCCCAAGTATAATACTACAAGAGAATGATGCTGACTTTAAAAACCACAATAAAATATTTCAAATGACTGAATTGTAACCTTAAAACATTCACATTAATACATTATGACTATGAAAGTTTGTTTATAAATTTTGTATCAATTACAAATACCATTAATTTTGTATTATAAAAAATGATATACAAACTTCAAATAAATTAGACATAAATCCATAAATTTTATAATAAAAAGATTTACTCTGCTAAAATGTACGTTACATACAAGTAGTTAAAGTTTGTTTATAAATAAAAGTCATCTTGTCATGTTAAAATAACTCCATGTATAAAAAGCAGTAGAAAATAACCGAAATAAGAACCTCCTGAAATCCAAAAAAGATTTTGGTTATGCATTTTATGCTCCCCCCAGGGTGGGCATATTAAAATTGCACTGTCCGTTCATGTGTGTGTGTGTGCATGCGTCCGTGTAAATTCTTGTTCGGGCTGTAAACACACTATTATTCAACACACAACACCCCAAAAGATACAGCGATATATTATTTATATAACTCCCTCATCAAATTTCTACACAGGCCTTTTTTTATGCTGATTTTAGGGCCGAAATTCGGCCCCATTCCCCAATCTAAAAAGTATACTTTTTTCCCCACCTTGGCCAAAAATTCCCCATGCAAAAAAAAAATGAAATTAGTTTTGATTTTCAGTCCTGATTTTAACAACTTTTCAGCAAATATATTCCTCCAAACAATGATTTCGCGACGTAAATTTCCCCTCCAAAAGGGACCTGGTACCCTTCCCCAAATTTACAAAAAAAGGGCTGCTACATTAAGGAAAATTAGAGAAGAGATGTGGAAATTCCTTGAAAACCAGGTTTTCAAACTTTGCATTATAGCATCATGTCTTTTTTAAAACAAGAGCACCACCTTGCGTGTGCAGACGCTTTTCTGATTTTTTTGCCTCTGTATAACAGAAATATTGTCCTACCCCTGATTTTTTAAGTCCAAAAGGGGCCAAAATTTTTGCAGAAAGCAAGTTTCTTGCTGTACAGAGTCAGCTTTTGATGGTGAACAAGTGTTGCAAGTTTTAAAGCAATAGTTTTGATACTTTAGAAGAAAAGCTGACCAAAATTCAAAAGTTAACCAAGAAATCTGATTTTCTAAGTCAAAAGGGGCCATAATTCTTGTAAAAAGCAGGATGGAGTTATGATTCTTGCTGTACAGAGTCAGCTTCTGATGGCAAACAATATTGATGGTGAACAAGTGTTGCAACTTTTAAATAAATAGCTTTGATAGTTTAGGAGAAAAGCTGACCTAAACATAAAGCTTAACCAGGCAATGCCGATGCTGATGCAGACGCTGGTCACATGATGACAATAATCCATCATTTTTTTTTCTGAAAACTCTGATGAGCTAAAAAGACTCATGTTTTGGATATTTATATCTAAATGCAGCTAGTCCACTATTCAAAAGTACAGATACAACAGGCATAGATGTTGACCTTGATCTCATACACAATCCTAGTCTGGCTACCGAATCTTTTTAAATTTTTTAAATCATTTCTCTTACAATTATATTCTTTCTTGGATCCGATTTTGAGAAGAAAAGGAACATAATCATACAAAATTTGAATTCCCTCAGGAGTTATCTCCTGTGAACAAAACACATACATAGACTAATGCAATCCCAAACTCTGTCTGATATACCAGGTTACATTGCAACTGGTCGCTCCTGACCTCCAGTTATTGAACGAAAACTGGCTTGCCCAACAACAAAAATGGACACATTTACGATATGAAAAGGGAAAAGAGACACCTTGTCAACATAATTAATTACATTTTTGATTCTTGCATTTGTAAATAAATACCATGTTCGGCTAAAAGTTCATTTACAACAGCTCCATTATTTCATGTTCTATAGTTTTTCTGCACATAAAATCACTATAATCCCTCGTAAAATATGGGCAAAAATAATAAGAATTCTCTTTAGACTTAATGTTGGTTCTGGTAAAGGCTGCTTGTATCATATATCGGAATTCTGAATGAACAAATTAATTTTAGGCCATCGTAATTATTCCACTTGCTTTGTATCTAAATTGTCAAGCGGAAAATCAATTTATCTATTCTCATCAGAGGATTCCCAAATAATGCATACGGTTATCAAGTTTCGCAGGAGGGTATTTCACCCAACTATATTATATATGAAGGTCAGGTAGTATGCTTAGCTCCCAGAAAAAATAATTTCTGTACAATGCCTCAAAACACATGAAATTGTTAATTTTAGTTCTAAATACAGTTTGCAACTAAGAATCAGTATAGACAAGTTGCCAAAGGCCAGGTTTGGTGAAAAAGCGAAATATGTATTCTCAGAAAAGGTTTTATTCAATGATTAAAGCAGTAGTTCTGGAGTTTCCCATGGGCAGTTTGATTATGTATCAAGCTGTCTTAAAATAAATACAGCTGAACCTGTCTTAGCTGCCACCTGTATTAAGCAGACACTTGGCAGTTGGCCAGATAAATGATTTTCTGTTCCCAGGTTTGACTGTAGGTCAAGTAAAAGGTATAACCTGTAATGTATGTCTGTAGACTGCATGTCCTCTTGCCCTTTGATCCAGCCCTTAACATATATGTCTGACATCTTTTCACCCGTGAAAAATGCATCATCTTCCAGTACAACATCATCAGTGTTCCATATAATGCAGCGTAACTCATAGCTGTAAAGAAAAATTGCAACATGTTGTTACAGACAACCTTCAATCGTCAAACTTTCTGATTAAACTTTAGCCTGCTGGCGGCAACTGGTTGGGTCTTCACGACCAGTGCAGATCAAGATCTCTGTTTTGGGCTGCATCTTTGCTCAGAACAAAACAGAGGCACATGGAAAAGGACAGTGAACAAGAGCTGTCCGTAAGACAGCATGCTCGACTTTTCTCAGTGCTTGACTCTGAATTAGAGCTTTGCCAGTAAAAAAAAAAAATCCAAGTTATAAAGGGACATAACCCTGTCAAAATTCAAATCAGAGTTATAGGAATTGTGTCTCCTGGTGTAGACTTTGATAGTAAATAACTGTTTTGAGTTTCAAGTCAAAAGCTTTAATAGTAACAGAGATATTTGACTTTATAAAAAAAAAATACACAAAAAATCTAAATTAAAAAGGGGTATAATTCTGTCAAAATTCAAATCAGAGTTATGGAGATTGTTTCTCCTGGTGTAGACTTTGATGGTAAACAAGTATTTTAAGTTTCAAGTCAAAAGCTTTGATAGTAACAGAGATATCTGACTTTATCAAAAACTTTAACAAAAAATTCTAAGTTAAAAAGGGACATAATTCTGTCAAAATTCAAACCAGAGTTAGGTGAATTGTGTCTCCTGGTGTAGATTTTGATAGTAAATAACTATTTAGAGTTTCAAGTCAAAAGCTTTAATAGTAACCAAGATATTTGACTTTATCAAAAAATTTAGCAAAAATTCAAAGTTAAAAAGGGGCATAATTCTGTCAAAATTCAATCAGAGTTACGGGGATTGTTTCTCCTGGTGTAGACTGTGATGGTAAATAAGTACTTTGAGTTTCAAGTCAAAAGCTTTGATAGTAACAGAGATATTTGACTTTATCAAAAACTTTAACCAAAAATTCTAAGTTAGAAAGGGGCATAATTCTGTCAAAATTCAAATCAGAGTTATGGGGATTGTTTCTCCTGTTGTAGACTGTGATAGTAAAGAACTATTTTAAGTTTCAAGTCAATAGCTTTGATAGTAAGAGAGATATTTGACTTTATCAAAAACTTTAACCAACGGCGATGCTGACGCCGGGGCGAGTACAATAGCTCTACTTTTTCTTCGAAAAGTCGAGCTAAAAATAACAACATGGCAGAGGTAAAATTGAAGGACTATATCATCTTGTAAAGTTAACTTAATATCACTTCAACTTTCCACAACATTCAGTCATGTGACCTTTCATAAGTCACTCACAATCTTAAAGGTAGTATACCTTAACATTTGTATGTGGGCATGCCCAACCGGAAGCTAAAGTGACGATTTATGACAACGTTTAAGGACAAACTAAATGTGTTTGTATATTTATTCTTCTGAAAAAAATATCATTAACCTTCTCTGATCTGATGCTTAATGGTTTGATAATGCTGAAATAAAGAATAAATTACAGGAGAAAGGCTACAAAACATTGTTGCCTTAAAATGACCTCAATGACGTCATAACATTACAATCATGTCAATTACCAAGCAAAATGAATAGCTTTTATCTTGAAAGTAGTAATTTTGAGCATTTTTTTTCTTTGAACTATTTTTAAACAGCCAATATTTGCTGAAATATTTTTTCACAAGTCTTTCATTTTGAATCATGTTCAATGTTTTGCGGCTTTTATGTAGTTATATTTAAATGTTATGTGGAATGCAATGGATGATGGTACCTGATGTTATTGGGAATATAATTGGGTGAAAGGTTACTTATTACGGCCATTTTCAAATTAAACTTATGAGCTTTGATTAGTAATACCTATTTTTCCATTTCCACTTTCAATTTGGTACTTATATACTTGATCTATACTCTAAAATAGTTCAAATTTCAGTAGAAAACAGCGATTCCTTGAATTAAGTAAATGTTACCATGGAAACGAATCCTGTAACCTATGTATCTAAATGTAAATTTTAATGGCGTTGACACTGGTCTATTTAAGAACACAGCTTCAGCTTTTTATTTGTACTTAAACTCTACCCATGAGAATAATAATTGCAAGCACAATTGTTTTTCCATAAAAACGTCAGATGACAGGTACTGCTGAAAGTATTTTAACCTTTGGAAATTGTTTAAATAAATGCATATAACACGAACATATTACTTACTTTTGAAATAAAATGATTTGAAGCTACATTAAACGAGAAAGACAATTATATTTAATATTTTTCTAAGAAATTACGATAAAAAGCAAGATATAAGATATTTTAAACATCTCTATTGCCATGACTATTGTAAAAGTTAAGATAAATAGGGTACAGTGTAGTATTCTGCTAACAATATTACCCTAATATTCCATGTTGGTCACTAACAGAATGGCACTGAAGCTGTCAAAGAACCCGTTATCATACATACTGTGAAATCATTTTTATTCGCGTAGGACGAATTTTCGTGTATTTCGCGCTAGAACCGATGCGCAAATTTAAGACCACGCTATTATCATTTTTTGATTATATTTTTCCCTTTCTAAAATTGAAAATGCGCGAATTTAAGCCAGCGCGAAACAGTCCTTCTTCACGTTTGCACGAAATTTCATGCCAGCGAATTTAAATGATTTCACAGTAGTTGTTTAAAAAAAAGAGAAAATGCATTACCACGGAAACACTAGCCCTTTACCCTGGTGACAAGGTATACTACCTCCTTAACAACAGCTGGAACAAAGGGTGCTCTCAAGTGTTTCCCATCCAGCCAAGAGGCCAGTACTGGTTTTTCCCAGTAAAGATCGCTGCGCATGTATCATTGCTATACCCAGGACAAGTTAAAGAAACAGGCTTCCTATTTGAAAAGAGACAGTCAAACTTAGCGAGACACATTTGTATCTAAACCTCTATTTCTGTTCTAAGGATTTTCTTTCATACTGTGCCTCTGGTCGGATTGCTCTGTGTCTGTTCCGATAGTGGAAGAATTCGGCACCCAGAGTGGCTGCCCTTTCTATGTAAAGCACCATTGAATGAACCAATATTTATCATTAAAAAGGTGCTATCTAAATCAGGTATAATATATCAAAAACCTATTTGGAAAAGTAACCTGCAGACTTAATGTATTGACATTTTTGATAAATTTATTTCTAAAAATCACATCTGTTTAATCTTTTTTCTGTCAGAAAATTCTTCTTTATGTTGTTCCTCGGTGTCTTTAATTTCACATCTTTGCCGTCAATAAATATCTACCTACATATTCCATGACAAGTTACTGTCTGGACACAAAGTACTCTCTCTTAAAGGAGGTACAGATAGACAGTTTCTCTTGTTTTACTGGACATTTCTGATATATTATTAAAATTATGTTGTTTTGTTCTTACATACTTGCTATAAACAGAAACTCGAGACAAAAGCTTAAGGAATCAATGAATACTAATTTGTTTTTTATGCATATTCAAGTCCATATGCTAACAGAATACAGGCAGGCGAACATAATGTTTAATATCATTTTTCTTGTTGCTAAGGACAAGAAGAAATATTCTTTCACACGACACCGACTGAATAAGAAATATATTGCAGATAGCGACAAAGTCAATGCAGATTTATGATTTTAAGAAAAACAAAAGCATAAATAATTCAATAAAGTAAAACAGATGGAGAAACTCCTAAGTGAGTTATTGTCAATTGTAAAAAAAAAGCAAAACAGTACAGAAAATTACTGCTATAACATATTTTGGATAGAAATGGTCTCTAAAAATTTACAAAAAATGCACTTTATGAAAGTGGCCCTTGAGCTAGGCTTACTGACATAATAAGAGAGTAAATTACAGAAATATTGTTTCTTGCATGGGGACAGGATTTTCCTGTGTTTTGATTGGTGCTGGAAAAACTGTCTGATGACATTAGTGTTGTGATTTATGAATGTGTAAATTCATACTCCACTGTTATATATGAAAAGAAAAGCATTTGTTTTATTTTATTTATTATTAGGGGTGATTTCATATTATGAATTGAAAAATACTGTATAGAAGAAAAAGAATCCATCACTGACTGAAGGTGCGGATGGAAATATTTTGCTTTTGGATAACTGTAAAAGTTATCCTCGAGCCAGGTACTTCACTGCTCACATTCAACCAGTGGAAGTTCTAATATCAAACTGAGTAAATTGTCTGAGATGCCATTTGATGAAGAAAATGTTATGATCCACAAGTTGTACATGGATTCCTCACCTTTTTGGCTTTCTGGGACTGATTTCCACTGCAGGGGGTGGGGCCGGCATGTCCATTGGGAACATATCTACCCACATCTCTATCTTACCCTAAAAATAAAAATATGAAAGGGTCCTTTAAAAGTAATCACTGAAAAAATTACAGAAATAAAATTACAGAAATTGCTAAAATCAACTGCTGTAACAAAAATAAGCTTGTGTTTTTTCTTGTTTGTGGATACTATGGAGTCTTCTCTAAACTTTTTAACAATTTAAAATGCTGTAAATATTCTATAAAATACAAACATGGCACAAATTGCACTTGGCTTGAATATCAAACTCTGTTACTGAAAGCCAGATGCATAAAATAAGCGCAAAAATATTAATCCGTCTCAAATTATATAATACCTTTTAAAAAATAATGTTACGATTTTGACAGCCTATAATTTAGATATTTTTAATATTTCAAGAGCAATAATTTGTACCTGAAATCTGAACTTTTTTCAGTGGTACAAGCTACAAAAGATGCAATCTGCATCCTATCCATTACAGCCTAATGCTGATGTCACCGTTGCACACAGAATGATATTGCTAACAAATACCATTCACTATCATGGCACCTCCAAATTATGTCAACTAAAAATGTTTTCTACGTCAGAATTAGGCTAGATCTGAACGCATGAAGAGTCTGGATGATGGCAGCAGCATACAAAATTACAACATGTATGATTAGAGTTAAATCAGCAGAAAATTGTATTGAAAACCATTATACCATCTAACAAAGTTGTATGAAAGTGTTTACAGACCTGCTCAATGCCTGGCTTCTCTGGATTATACAGGGGTCGTGTCTCTATGTGCTCTGGTACAAGTTTACAGCCAACTTTAGGGATCTCTTGCCAGTGGTTTAGCACAGCTAGGGCCAGATGTTCATCCATTGACTTCCTCTGACCTTTAAATTTGAAATAATTCAAATGAGTATACACAATACTGCAAAATATTTTCTCTTGAAAAATCAGCAAGTATGATTGACAGAAAATAATGCTGCTGTTGCTCCTTCCATTGCTACTGCTGCTGATGATGATGCTGATGATGGCAGTGGTGATGACTGTGCTAATAATATTGATGAATAGTAAGTTCTGAAACAATCTGCATACAAAGTAATTTCTTCAATCACCATCAGTTCAGTATAACCTTATTTTAGTACCCATCAACCTCAATTTAGTACCTTGCCCTGATTTTTTTTAACTAGATATTATAGAAGACACAGGTCTCCAATTCAGATGTAATTAACACAACATCAAAACAATAATGGTCAGTATTCAAGCATATGGTTTAACAATCAACTGAAAATTTTATTATTTCAATCTTTTCTTCAAATTACTGAGTTCTGTTGTTCAACTCAAGCATAAGACATCACATTAAATCCCCTCCATAAAACTGACAGACTGACATTAAAGTCTGGAAAAATATTCCATTAATGAAATGAACTTGGCTTTGTGGACAAAACATTCAGAAAAGCATAGAAAATTGATTATAATGTAATAAGTGGAGCAGAATTTTTCATTATATTTTGATAAAATTTGAGAGACATGTTCACACAGAGGGAGGTGATCACTGTTGTTTTAACTGTTTACACAGCGGCTAGTGAAAGCAATGATAAGGACAGTTCTGTTTTGCGGACAGATGGACTTGTAGTGAGTAGTATCTACAGCACTGCTAAACTGACTATGGTCAAGCATTAACAACCGAGAGCAATATTTTCATCAACATCATCGTCAGCAGCAGCAGCAACAACTGCAGTATCAAAAACAACATCAAGATTATCTTGATCAACAATAGAAACATCATCATCATTTTTATTGTCAACTTGAAAATGATGGGGATAGTGGGTGTAGAGGCAGTGATGATGATGATGATGATGGTGGTCGTGCTGGTGATAATGGTGGTGATGGTGATGGTGATATGATGGTCATATTTGTCATGATGATGATGATGATGATGGTGATGACGAGGCAGAAGAAGAGGATGAAATGACAAATTAATGGCATTGACAGTAACAAATAAGATGATGATGATGATGATGATATTCATCATGAGACCTTCTGTTTCTATAAAACTAGTACAATACTGTGATTTCAAAGCTTTTATCTCTTATCACAGAAGCTGACCAATATTTCAAATGAAGCATACATAGCTCTTATCTTGTGAAATATCTAAATAAAATAAATTCTGGATAATTGAGGCATTTAGACTGAAATTTGAGAAGTCTTATCTGAAGCAACTGTAGGAGGGGTACTTATTTCTCTTTATTTCCCTCACTAAACCTGTTTGTATAATAAATTAATGTGTAATTAAGTTATTCTCTGAATGTAGCATGAAAGTAATAATTTGAGAGATGTGTATTTTATTGGATTTGCATGTTGGGATGATTATCTAGTTGACTTTTACTGCTAGGCTTGTTTATAAAATGTTCAAGAAATACACATTTAACAGGCCAAGAAGAAATTCCGGTTACAATTCCAGCGATTTACGAGTGACCATTACAACCACTGTTATAGGTAATAAGCTATATATAGGTTCAAAATTCCTTATATCTTTTAATTATATAGAACCTGAAAACACTGTATATTGAAAACAGTGTATAAATTGTATGGGTGTTTCTAGTTACAATTCCAGTGCTTTATGATTGACCATTACAACCAATGTTATAGGTAACAATAAGTCATAAATAATTCTAAATTCCTGTACCTGTTTGCATTATACAGAAAACTGTACACTGAAAACACTATATGGGTGACATTAACTGATGTTGAATAGAAGAATGATCTTTAATTGTTAAAGTGTTTAAGCGCTTAATAAAAGATGAGGAAGGCTTCTTGTTTTCATTATCTTTTTTCGTTCATGTTGTCCTATTTGATCAATGATGTCTATGTTTTGAGGACCCAAGGCAAATAATTCTGGGTAATGTAATACAAATCCAGTTGTTACCAAGGACATAAAAAAAACTCATTTCAGAATGCATTATTTTTTGTGATTTTAAAATATATTGTGACCAAAGGCAAATTAAATGCAGCTATATGTTTTTTTCCATAAACACAATTCTTATATGTACATTATGTATCTTTAACTAAAATATCTTTAAAAAATGTACAAATCAAAGATTTATAAACAACAGCCTTTTGCATGCTCAAACAAATAAAAATGTAATTGAAAATTGTCTGTCAAAATAAAATGAATAAAATGCATCGTCAAAAATGGCAGTAACTACATCCATTTGTACAAACCCCTAATATTGTTACAATTCTCAAAATCAAATTTGGTCTTCAAACCCATAAAAGTTTCAATTTGTGGAAGTGCTTCCCGCATTTATTTGGACAAATGTGATGTTATTGCCATAGTTAAAATCATTTTTAGGGTGTGTGAAATACATAAAGTTTGAGAAAATTCTATTAGCCGCATTTAAAAATCTCAACAGTAATTTCGGAATCATTCAATGAAATTTGCTTTCCTAAAATTAAATTCTACAAAGTTGTTAAAGGCAGAGTTGAATTATTTGTTAGTAGGTACCATAAATTGCTTGAAATAGCGAAACAAAAGAGGATTTAATTGGTGAGATAAGATTTATCTGCATGTTAAAATAATACAAAACTTTCTGATGCTGAGGTTAGCTCCGATTTTTTCATCTACAGTGAAAGATTTGATTAAACCTTGATTTTTCAAAATACAGTTGAACTTCATTAGCTCAAGTTCGACGGGACAAGCAAAATTTGTTTGAGTTATCGGTAGTTCAATCCATTGAAAAATATCTATTATATAGATATTTTTGACAGGACCTGACTTTGAGTTTGAGCGAAGGGTGGCAAACAAATTATCTGCGTTTGAGAGAATGATGTTTGACTGTATACTAAATATATTTGGCAGAAAAAAAAGATAGGGTCATGTGCTTCATTTTTCTGCTAGCCCGACTTGAGAAAATTTGGACCCCGTGTAAATAGTCTACAAGAAAATCACAATTTTGATGACATTTTCGCAAAAAGAAATAATTCTGCAATGCAGATTCTAAAACAATTTTTCACAACTGTTAAATGGCATATTGTCTATCACAAGGGCAAATAAAATGTAGAGGTCTTTCTGCTTGAAATAGCTGCCCATTACTCAAGAGATTTGAAAATTTCAACCACTCCAAATTATTTCAAATGTCATTATCTTTGTCATTTTTTTATCTTTAGAAAGAGAGTATATAAATGCTGTGTCCAGGTTTTATTCTATGTTTTATCCTGATAAATGATGCTACATCACGATTTCCATTTCATCACATTTTGTTGACTATTGATTTCAATTATTTCAAAATGTATAAAATTCCTCTTGTTGTCACACATCCAGTATTGTCTTAATATACAGTCAAACTTCGTTCATTTGAGCTCACAGGTGCTCGTAACTAAATCCTTTTAATGTCCTATAGTCCTATGTTTGTATATACGTACATAGGACTATAGGACATTAAAAAGGATTTAGTTACTAGCACCTGTGCTCGAACTCAGATAATTCATACACCACTCTTCACACAAACTCAAGTTTGTCAGGTCCCGTCAAAATATCTATATAACATATATTTTTTTGATGGCTCGAACTACCGATAACTAGAACAAATTTTGTTTGTCCCGTCAAGTTCGAGCCAATGAAGTTAGACTGTATAAGATAGTCAAAGTTCTAAATTCATAAAAATAGATTTTCAAAAACATGAATTTTTCTGAAAAATATTTCTTCAGATTCCAGTGAGAATTTTCAGAATATTTTGTCTTCCTTTCTTTATGACAGATGGACAGTTGTCTTTTGGCAGGAATCCTCCCCGATATTTTTATTATCATTCCTGAACAGGTTATCAGTATCACTGATAAAAGAGCAATTTGTTCTTGTATATTTATACAGCATGGCTACTGGTTGATTAAACAGAATCTACTCTAGCAAAAATGCCTTTGATATCAGGATGCTATGTCTGACCAAATGACAAGCATTGAAAAGAAAGAAAATAGTTCAATAATGGATAAACAGAATTCAGTGTCAAATTTTTAATTAACAATCTCTGCCAGATCTATAATGAGTTAATAAAGAGCCACTTTACAATCAGCAATTGTTTAAACTTTACCCTGCTAAATTTCTAAAATGGACTGGTCAGTCATTCAATTTGGGCAGTACCATTTATTATTAAGAGGGGTGTTCACTGAAAATTTACTTACTGAACAGCAAACAGTGCAGACCAAGCAGACAGATGTGCAGGTTGATCTTGGTCTGCACTGGTCGCAAAGGCATAATCACTTGCTGCCAACAGAATAAAGGTTAAACTTTTATCTTTGAGACAGGAATATTTAATTCTAGCAGAGATGTAAGCAGTCCATGGCTGAGCTAGAAATCCCTCCACTAAGGAAATATATTACAATCTGAAATTTGTTAAAATTCAAAAAAATTTTGACTGAATGTTTTAATTTATACTAATTTGTTTTTGTTTGATTGTCATGAAAGCTTCAAATTTATCTGAACCACTCTCGAGTCCACTTCCTGGAAAAAACCAGGAACCCATGACCCCCTGGTTGAGCAGTCAACACCTTAACCACTAGACCATCACCGTAACCCTTGATAACAAAATATTAGTGCATTTTATTGTATTATTTACTGTAGAATGATTGATCACATTGTTACTGCAAACTTGAGATGTAATAAACCTTTAGCCTGCTGGTGGCATGTGGTTTTGCCTTTGCGGCAAGTGCAGACCAAGATCAGCCTGCACGTCCGCTTTCAGTGAACACCCCTTGGAATCATAAATTGTACTACCTTAACTGAATGATGGACCAGTCCATTCTAGAAATTTAGCAGGGTAAAGGTTAGAATATATGACTACTACTTGCATGCTCAATGTTGATAAATGTATTAAATTACCAAATGTTGCAGAAAAAATGAACAAGTAACAAAATGGCCGACACCACTGCTTATACAAGTCTCAGTAACAGGGTCTGCATGGAAACTATCCAACTTGAACGCAGGAAGATAACGGTACTACCACAGTAGCTGCCTCTACCTGAAACTACGCTTGTACAGACACAACTGGTCCTCTCAACACATCATTAGAGACAAGTCTAAAATAAAATACTGTAAATCCTATTACCATCTTCATCTTCCAGGTCCTCAATAGGGGCTGTAAATATTCTGTTCTCAACTCGAACCTTCCCTGGCTGATAATGAGGTCCATCCACCTTACCATCCTTGCATAGTTTTGATAGAATCTGAGTTGGTTTTACAGGATCGCGCCAGGCATTGTACCCTGACCTGAAGTTACAGTAATTTCTTAAATATGAAAACCAATGTGATAAATTCAATGGCAAAACACATTCATGATATTCATACTGACTCAGATATTCATGCAAAAAGTAATTCAGCAGTAATCTTGAAGCAAAACACTGTTTATATATGATATTTTATTTATCATATCAACACCAGTTCATACAACAGGTACATTTCTTCATATGAATAAACATTAGCTCCTGTAATTATTAGGCTCAGTTCTTCACATTAACACACCTAAGCTCATGTAATTTGCACATTTCTTCACATCAATAAACCTTATTAAGCAAACATAATTGGCACATTTCCTCACTAAAAACAAACCTAAGCTTATATAATTGGCACATTTCTTCATATCAGTATACTGTGAAATCATTAATATTCGTTGGGGACTAATTTTCGTGGATTTCGTGGTTGAGTCAATCCTCAAAATTTAATCTGAACAAACAAGTAAAATTCTCATTCATTTTATGTTCAAAATTTGACATCCACAAATTCATATCTCCACGAAATTGCCGTTTTGACCAAAACCATGGAATTTCATGCCCATGAAATTAAATGACTTTACAGTACCTAAGCTCACATAATTGGCACATTTCTTCACATCAATAAACCTAAGTTCATATAATTGGTACATTTCTTCACATCAATAAACCTTAGCTCATATAATTGGTACATTTCTTCACATCAATAAACCTTAGCTCATATAATTGGCCGTTCTTCACATCAGTAAACTTAAGCTCATATAATTGGCCGTTCTTCACATCAGTAAACTTAAGCTCATATAATTGGCCGTTCTTCACATCAGTAAACTTAAGCTCATATAATTGGCCGTTCTTCACATCAGTAAACTTAAGCTCATATAACTGGCACAGTTCTTAAAACCAATAACATATTAACTTCATATTATAAGCACAGTTCTTCATATCAGTAAACATAAGCTGGTATATCAATATATATACCGTAAGCTCATATAATTAGCACATTTACTGATATCAATAAATGTATGTTCAGATATCTGGCACATTTCTTCATAACAAAATAATATAAGCTCATACAATTAGCACATTTCTTGATATCAGTAAACATAAGCTCATATGGTAGGTATAAGTCTTCATATCAATTAACATAGCAAACGTAACTGGCATATTTCTTGATATCAATAAACATAAGGTTACATAACAGCAAATTCTTTGATATAAGAGCTGATTCTTGTAAAAAAATCTGAATTAACTGTGTGGTATGCATAAATGTACAGACTCAAAGTCAGATATTCACATACAGCAATAAACCCTGATTTCAGAAATTCATCTCTTAATGTGTCATGTTTGCATCAAAATTGTAAACCCGAGACCCACCGTCCATTACTCTACAACTTAAAGTAAGTTTATTCACGGAAATTTTCAGGAAGGCACACTTGACCAGTTTGACCCACTGCCAATTATAGATGGGAAGAATGTAGTGTTCATTTCAACAACTAATGGCTTTTAACATATCACTTTCACTCTTTAACAGTTGGCCACTTGCTCAGTAGCGGATGTGGCCAAAAGCCCTCTGGCTGCAAATAATCAGGTCAAGAAAGTCCATCTATTTCTTAGACGCACCAAGCTTTCACATATCTTTTCTGCTGTGTCCATAGCACTTATATACAGATTTATCTAATGGTTTTATTTCCATATTCATTGCCTATTATATACAGTATGATGGGTAAAGTATTATCACCTTCAAAATTATATGCTTAAATTGGTACTGTTTCCAGCAGTATTGGCCTAGACTGGATGCTGGGGAGGTAAATATGACACCTGTCGTGGGCTCGGCTGGAAATAAGTTGTTCCATCCATTCCAGGTAGGGACTTTCCTCGACTACCCACGTTAAAACGAGAAACTTTACCTTTACCTTTATCATCACACTGAAGGGCACATAGACGTACTTAGTTAATTGGCTTTAAAGGTTTTATTATAATCATTTTAATGATAATTGTCTATGCTCATTCTTTATTTTGTATATAAATCCATCTTTGCACATTCTTTCTTTTTTTTTTAAATAAATTCATCTTTGCACTTTCCTACATGTATAAATTCATCTTTGCCCACTCTTTCTTTCATACATAAATTCACCTTTCACCTTTTCACATATAAATTTGCAAATTCTTTCTTTTATTTTATATAAATTGATTTTTCCACATCCTCCCTTTCATCTTTTCCCATTCAATCTTTTATATATGAATTGATCTTTGCCCATTTTTTCTTTTATATATACATTCATTTTTATGAATTCTTTCTTTTACATATAAGATTTATCTTTGTACTTCCTTTTATATATAAATTCATCTTTGTACATTCTACTTTTACATGCAAATTCTATGACCTGTCTGTCTTACATAATGTTATTACATTGTATAAATATTATTCAAAGAACAGCAGCATAACAAAACACTGACACGACATGTTATCAACACAACTGAATATGGACACGACAGAACATTGACACAATAGAACATGGACCCGACTACATACCAAAAGACAGTTGGTCGAAATGTCATGTCAACCTCCTGTTGCAGACTAAATGAAGTTGTTGACGGATTATTCAATGTCATTAAAATTCAGATCATCTTAAAAGATTATGTAGGATAAACCAGTTCAACTCTCAGTAACTTTTCCAAAACCTTTGTGGTGTTTGTCCATATTCAGTCAATGTTTTTTCTATGTTTGGTCATACAGATGTTCTGTCGTGTTGCTTGAGTGTCTGGTTGATGTTCCGTCATGTCAATAAAATGCCTGTGTAGATGTTCTGTTGTGTCGTTTGAGTGTCTGGCTGATGTTCCGTCATGTCAATAAAATGCCTTTGTAGATGTTCTGTCGTGTCGCTTGAGTGTCTGGCTGATGTTCCGTCATGTCAATAAAATGCCTTTGTAGATGTTCTGTCGTGTCGTTTGAGTGTCTGGCTGATGTTCCGTCATGTCAATAAAATGCCTTTGTAGATGTTCTGTCGTGTCGCTTGAGTGTCTGGCTGATGTTCCGTCATGTCAATAAAATGCCTGTATAGATGTTCTGTCGTGTCGCTTGAGTGTCTGGCTGATGTTCCGTCATGTCAATAAAATGCCTGTGTAGATGTTTTGTTTACTGACAGTTTGTCAAAAACCCTTAAAGAACATGATCTGCACTGTTTGCCATTCAGTCAGTATCTAATTTGGTAAACACCCCTTTAAACAGTTGATGTTGAAAGATGGACAAGTTCATTACAGAGATTTAGCAGGGTAAGGGTTAACACATCCGTATTAACACATCTGAGCATGTCTCTAAACTGTTTTTTTGTACAAGTAGCATGTGTAAATGTTGAGTTCTGCTCAACCCGAGGCTAGAGGGCGTGGATGGTAGCATGCATTTCCACTACCATCCATGAACAGGCTCAATCAAACCGAGCCTGCAACATTGTCCTTTTTGTCATGCTGAGCGACTTGTGGCATTTCCACTTTGTCTATTTTAAAGAGGAAGGTTTCCTGGAACTCTAAATACACCTTAGTCCCTGCCTCTCAATTTATAAATCTAGTTTGACAGGTAGTATGGCAGCCATGTACTGATGGGACAAGTCAGAGCTTGGGTGTAAAATGATATTACTTCCAGTCAGTCAGTAAATAATTGATGAATTTGTCATATCATAAGAGTATGAATATTTCAAAATCATAATTAATCTTAAAAAACCTATGTCCGCTTTCCATCATTTATGAAGAAGTCTGATGGTAAGCAATATTTCATAATAAAATGAGCATTTATTCCAACGAAAAAAAACACAATTATGAACTGTTCTCAGGGGCGATATGAATGTTTATGAAAGGCCTGAATCAATATGGGTGTCTCTTAAAACAATTATCACCTTATTAATATTTTCTGGTTGTAATTCTTCAAAGGGAAGTAACTCATTCCCATCTCGATCAAAACGCAATTCCTCATATGTCAGCTGCTAATTAGACGTTTATTTGTATATTAACAATACATAAAAACTGTTGCTCATAAATTAATAACATACTAGCAGAAGGCATTGCAACAGGGTCTGGTAACTGAAGACTTTTTTGCATCAACTATGACACATTCTATCATTTATTACACTTGTCTAATGTTTGGGGCTACTGTCTGCCAGCAGAATTATTAAACAGAACTGAAGAAAAAAATTTACAACAGAACCAATGGAAGACGAGGTGACAACACATAACACACTGGGAAATTTGAACGATCTATTTATTTTTGAAGAAAAAAATGTCTGGAAAGCTTGCATGTATGGCTCATGTGAAAACATACAAAGACAAGTTGCCAGCTGGCTTGCAGACATGGCAATAAAGGATACAAGTTATTCAGATACCCAATGTGTGCCTTTAACATTTTTCTCCGAAACATTTTATTTTTTTCTGAATTTAAAATGAATGAGGCTGCTTGGATAAAGGTTATCATAGCTTGGCAGTTTTAAAATAGTCCCAAACTCAGTATTTCATTGGTTAATTCTCAGCTCAATTTATTGAAAAATAACCAATGGCAGGACTGCAAACTTTGGACCTAGTGCTTTCAGCCTTTCATGGTGATTTTCATGAAGGTACATTCTGGTCTTAAATTTGTATATTAACTTAACTACAAAAATCTCTTTCCTCGTAAAATGGTTAAAAAATAGCAGAAGACGAGGGTTGATCCAGAATTAATGTCACTACATCTACTGCACATTCATGTATATTAATTCAATTATGATTATACAGGTAAATTTTATTTTTCTGGGATTGCTTCAAAGTTTACCACTGATGACATTCCACCACACACAAAAATACTGTTCCTTTCTTAAGCAGATAAAAGCCCCTCAGACAATCAACATCTGACATCAACATATCCAATCTAATCATATCAAATTAAAATGATGTGAAGTTGTTTTATTTTCATTAGATACATTTTATGGGATCCAATGCCATTATTTTTGGATCAACCCTCATACTTAATACATATGGATCAACCCTCATACTTTATACATGTGTGTGTGTGTTTGGGTTTAACGTCTTTTTCAACAATTTTTCAGTCATATAAACAACAGTGTCTACTTGTAGCAGTGAGCACAATGCCCAACTTTATAGTGCTGCCTCACTGGAATATCACGCCGTAGACACATTGCATGATACCCCACCCAGTCACATTATAGTGACACCGGGCTGACCAGTCCTAGCACTATCCCTTTAATGCTGAGCACCAAGCGAGGAAGCTGCTAGTACCATTTTTTACGTCTTTGGTATGAAGCGGCCCGGGATCGAACCCATAACCTCCCGCACTCAAAGCCGGCGCTCTACCCTTACAGAAGCAAGCCTCTGTGGCGTACATGCTGCGTATTTGCTGTGTATATGCCGTGAACACAGTAGTACGCCAGAGGAGTACATTTTACATACACCGCATGCCGCGTACATGCCGTGTACTATTTCGACGAGTACACAGCATGTATGCAGGAGGTCACTAGTACACTTCAAGTACGCAGCACAGACTCTGAAAATTTAAGGAGTACACTGCATGTATGCAGGAGGGACTTGTACAAGAAAATAGTACACTGCATGTACACCGCAGATACTTTGAAATTTGTGCAGTACACTTCATATACGCGGGAAAGACTTGTACAATTTCTTTTGGCATTTATACTTAGTTTTTTTTTTTATAAGTTAAAGTCTGAAGTAAACTTCATATATGCGGGAGGGACTTGTTCATTTTCTTTTGGTGTTTATACTTTGAATTTTTTTAGGTAAAGTCTGAAGTACACTTCATGCAGGAAGGATTTGTACATTTTTTTTTTTTTTTGGAAGCAAGAACTTGATTTCCGAGTAACTTTTATCTTAATAGCATAGAATAGTTCAGATTACCGGTATTCTGAACAATGAAAATTTGCTAAACTATTTGCAATGTTCATTTGTGAAGCTTACATCTTAGTGATTTCTGAGCTGCACCTTGCATGCAGTGTAAAAATATATTTTTTTCCATTTTGAATTAATCCTGGAGCTTTCTAACTTGGATAATTGAAAAGCCTTATTTGAACTTCACTGCATTACATTTTGTAATACATGAAATAATTACCAAGATAATGCCTCAACAACGCCCGAATGAGAAGAATTAATAGCTCTCACTGTTATTTGAATACTCTTAAGCAAAACACCATTCCATCATGTTTTATAAAGGCTTTAATGCTCATTATGTTAACTCATTAAGGCCCCACCAAATTAAAAAGTTGTTCATCGGATTTGCCGCTCGTATATTTTCAGAACGTTTTTGGCTAATTGCGCTTGCAATCCAAAATTTTTTGGTTCGCTACTTTTTACAGACGTAAAAGTGTATAAATGCTTATATAATTCCAGTCCTAGATTGTTCTCAGATGGATTTTAATCAAAATAAATACATACTACGCACACATCGTCTATAATAAATCATAACACTTATATTTAGTTGCATTAAAGTTGTTTCCCCTTGATGCAGTTACACCATTTTCTTCAAATGTTTACCAAATAACATGCTACAAAAATTGATTTATTTCATTGAAAAGTGGATGAAGAAAAGCATACTTATTTATTTGATAACATCAATCTACATTATTTTGGTAAGGGTAAATACTTATTGATGCATGTCACTTATCTTTTTCTGTTTTTTTCTGTCCAAATGATCAGCATTTGCATACGAAAGTTGGTGGGGTAAGGAATTTACATTATCACAGCAGTTTCGCCACAAGAGTACATAGCATGTATGCAGCAGGAGTACACAGCATGTACGCCGCAGGACTCGGGCCAGGAGTACACAGCATGTACGCCGCAGGAGTACACAGCATGTACGCCGCAGGAGTACACAGCATGTACGCCGCAGGGGTAGTACACCGCAGGCTCATTTGCATGTGAAAAGTGTATGTGCCGCGTACATGCTGCGTACTATTTCCCGCATACTAAATTCCTCCAGCGTACATCCTGTGTACTATGTAGTCCACAGCATGTACGCAGCAAGTAGTACGCGGCAGAGCTCATTTGCATGTCAAAAGTGTACTACAAATGTACTATCGGTGTATGTGCGGTGTATATCCTGCGTACTATTTAAAGCCCTTGATTTCAGTACACATCATGTACGCATCATATACGCTGTATGTACACAGCAAGAGTACGCAGCAGGCCTTTTTCTTCTGTAAGGGTACCACTGGGCTACCGAGGCGGTACTTTATACATGTGGATCAACCCGTGTACTTTATACATGTGGATCAACCCTCATACTTTATACATGTGGATCAACCCATGCACTTTATACATGTGGATCAACCCATGCACTTTATACATGTGGATCAACTCTCATACTTTATACATGTGGATCAACCCTTGCACTTTATACATGTGGATCAACCCTCATACTTTATACATATGGATCAACCGTCATTCTTTATACATGTATGCTTATAAGAAAAGTGCCACAATACTGAATACATTTTAATTAGTGTAATGACATGAATATTTTGTTGTCCCCTGTGTAAAGAACAAATTTCACTGAAATTCTACGCTTACACCATGAAAAATCAAACAAATCATTCGTAATTTCCAAATATTGCGAACAATTTCCTTTTATTTCTACGATTGTTAATGTTTTTTTCGTAAATTCTAATTTAGTGAAATATTTGTGTAAATTGCACTTCAACTTGTTTTGCTAATTATCTGATTTAATTTCCTTATCATCATTAGCAATATTTCAACATCAACTCTTAAAGGAAAAAAACTCTATGACCGAATTGGAATTTGAATTAATTTCCTTAGAATAGGAGAACATTCCATCAAGATGTGGTTACATTTAATGTGTGCCATACCGTACCAAATCGTATATTATCTGGGAAAACCTGACAAACCTGATACAGTGAGGCACTATGCCCTTGAGAATGCATAGCTTGAAAACTGGGTGTGAGGTGGGGGTGGGGGGTGCAGCTCAGGTGAGTTATTTAAATTTTATAATTAATTTCAATGACTCAATTGCTTGAAACCCTTGACAATGCTAGTATTTATGCCCCTTGAGACTTGGATAAAGCAGTTTTACTACATAATTATTATTATTGCATTTAAGTAATGGACACCCTATGATAATTGCCAAATTACGTATTCTCCAACTATGGCCTATGCTGGTTTTATGGAAAGTCATGTGCTTTTTCAGCTACATGTATGTCAAACAAATGCTGAATAGCATGAGAATACATAACCATACAAAAATTAGCAAGTGTCTGTTTTTCTGACCATAATATATTATTACAATAAAGTGTAACTCACATAGTACTAGAAATATCAGAGGATATTTTCTGACCCTGTGTTATTACAAAGAAACATAACTCACACATCAAATTTTTTTGAGATTCCACAGGTTGCACGATGACGACTATAATATCGATTTTCCAGGTCAACTTTGGTCTCACCAATCAGGTCATCCATCCCCACTAGATCCCAGTCATAAACCTGCACCGTCAACAAGGACTCCATCGGAAATGTGGCCTCGATTTCAAAACATCTGAAAAATGCAACAAAACAAATGTCTGAAAAACTGAAGAAAAATAAAGCAGCATTAACCTAAACATTTACATGTGTTAACTAGAAACTGCTTTTGTAAAAAAGTGCATGTCTCCCCCAATGCAAAGTCCTATAGGCAAGAAGTCAATAGGGGTCAGGAGCAAAAGTCAAAGAGACACTGATGGTTGGCTGCAATAGGGATCATCTACTTGGCATGTTCAGTCATCCCGCTAAATTTCAACACTCTTGGCTTGTGGTTCTCAAGTCACTGTTCAGGCTCCTGTGACCTTGACCTTTGATCAAGTGACCTCAAAATAAATAGGGGTCATCTACTCTGCATGTCCAATCATCCTATTAAGTTTCAACATTCTAGGTCAAGAGGTTCTCAAGTTATTTTCCAGAAATGATTTTACATGACCAGGCCCCTGTGACCTTGACCTTTAATAGACTGACCCCAAAATCAATAGGGGTTATCTACTCTGCATGTTCAATCATCCTATGAAGTTTCAACATTCTGGGTAAAGTGGTTCTCAAGTTATTGATCAGAAATTGTTTTCCATGTTCAGGCTCCCGAGACCTTGACCTTTAACAGAGTGACCCCATAATCAATAGGGGTCATCTACTCTGCATGTTCAATCATCCTATGAAGTTTCAACATTCTGGAGCAAGAGGTTCTCAAGTTATTGATCGGAAATGGTTATCAATGTTCAGGCGCCTGTGACCTTGACCTTTAATGAAGTGACCCCAAAAAACAATAGGGGTCATTTACTCTGCATGAACAATCATCCTATGAAGTTTCAACATTCTGGATCGAGAGGTTCTAAAGTTATTGATTGGAAACTGTTTTCCATGTTCAGGCCCCTGTGACCCTGACCTTTAACAGAGTGACCCAAAATCGTTAGGGGTCATCTACTCTGCATGGCCAATCATCCTATTAAGTTTCAACATTCTGGGTCAAGTGGTTCTCAAGTTACTGACCGGAAATGGTTTTCAATGTTCAGGCCCCTGTGACCTCGACCTTTAACAGAATGACCCCAAAATCGATAGGGGTCATCTACTTTGCATGAACAATCATCCTATGGAGTTTCAACATTCGGGGTCAAGTGGTACTCAAGTTATTGATTGGAAATGGTTTTCAATGTTCAGGCCCCTGTGACCTTGACCTTTAACGGAATGACCCCAAAATCAATAGGGGTCATCTACTTTGCATGTACAATCATCCTATGAAGTTTCAACATTCTGGGTCAAGTGGTTCTCTAGTTATTGATCGGAAATGGTTTTCAATGTTCAGGCCCCTGTGACCTTGACCTTTGACGGAGTGACCCCAAAATCAATAGGGGTCATCTACTCTTCATGAACAATCATCCTATGAAGTTTCAACATTCTGGGTCAAGTGGTTCCCTAGTTATTGATCGGAAATGGTTTTCAATGTTCAGGCCCCTGTGACCTTGACCTTTGATGGAATGACCCCAAAAACAATAGGGGTTGTCTACTCCAGCAGCCCTACAACCCTATGAAGTTTGAAGGTTCTAGGTCAAATGGTTCTCCAGTTATTGCTCGGAAATGAAGTGTGACGTACGGACGGACGGACAGGGCAAAAACAATATGTCTCCCCCAGAGGGGAGAGGGGGAGACATAATAACTACTAATCAATCTGAGACAGATATGAGAACTTGTCCTACAGTCGAACTTCATTCACTTGAACTTGGAAAATTTGAAAACAACCTTTCGCTGGAACTAATTGTCAGGTTCTGGCAAAATCCCTATATAATGTATTTTGTTCTATGGCTTGAGCCACAGATAATTCAAACAAATTTTGCCGGTCCCGTCGAGTTCGAGAGAACGGAGTTCGGTTGTTTATCCTTACTGCCTATTCTTGTTGTAAGTCTTTCATCTTAGTAATGTTGCAAAATGAAGTCTTATAACTTAATTTTGAATCATTGCCACATGGTGAACACAGTGATATTGCAAAGTCTTTCAACTTTGTGATACAGCAATGCTCTGCAACACATAGCGATGGAATACAACAATAGAACCAGGTCATGTTGCAGTCTTACAATTTAGTTATCCTGCAAATATTGACAATGTCATGATGCAATATCTTTCAATACAGTGATGTTCTTGTAACATAACCATACCCTGAAATCTTTCATCTTTTTAATGTCTTGCATTCTAGTGATGTTAAAGCATCTTAAAACAAGTCATGTTGCAATGTCTTGCATTCTAGTGATGTTGAAACAACTTAAAATCATAGACAATTTGCAATGTCTTGCATTCTAGTGATGTTGAAACATCTTAAAACAAGTCATGTTGTAATGTATTCTAGTGATATTGAAACATCTTAAAACACAATCATGATGCAATGTCTTGTATTTTAGTGGTGTTGAAACATATTAAACCAAAGTCATGCTGCAATGTCTTGTATTCTAGTGATGTTGAAACATCTTAAAACAAAGTTATGTTGCAATGTATTGCATTCTAGTGATGTTGAAACATCTTAAAACAAGTCATCTTGAAATGTCTTGCATTCTATTGATGTTGAAACATCTTAAACAAAGTCATGATGCAATGTCTTACATTCTAGTGATGTTGAAACATCTTAAAACAAGATATGATGCAATGTCTTTCATTCTAGTGATGTTGAAACATCTTAAAACAAAGTCATGTTGCAATGTATTGCATTCTAGTGATGTTGAAACAACTTAAAACAAGTCATCTTGCAATGTCTTGCATTCTATTGATGTTGAAACATCTTAAAACAAAGTTATCTTGCAGAGTATTCTAGTGATGTTGAAACATCTTAAAACAAGTTATGTTGCAAAGTCTTGTGTTCTAGTGATGTTGAAACATCTTAAAACAAGTTATGTTGCAAAGTCTTGCATTCTAGTGATGTTGAAACATCTTTAAACAAAGTCATGGTGTAATGTCTTGTATTCTAGTGATGTTGAAACATCTTAAAACAAAGTCATGTTGTAATGTTTTCTAGTGATGTTGAAACATCTTAAAACAAGTTATGTTGCAAAGTCTTGTGTTCTAGTGGTGTTGAAATATGTTAATACATAGTCATATTGCAATGTCTTTTATTCTAGTGATGTTGAAACATCTTAAAACAAGTTATGATGTAATGTCTTGCATTGTAGTGAAATTGAAACATCTTAAAACAAGTCATGATGCAATGTCTTGTATTCAAGTGATGTTGAAACATCTTAAAACAAAGTCATGATGTAATATATTGTATTCTAGTGATGTTGCTCAAACATATTACCTATTGATGTTGAAGTCCTACAATGCAAAGTATACATCATTGCTATATTGCAATGTTTTGCATTAAGTGATGTTGTAACATATTGAAACATAATCATTTTGAAATGTCTTGCATTTTATTGATGTTGCAGTCATGTCCAAGATGACAAAGTTATCCATAGAGTAAATATGGTTAAATAAGGCATTTATTTTATTAATCAAGGGTCATAACTCTTTAGCTACTGGTTAGATTTGGTACATAATCAGATATTGCCAAGATCATTGCATTCGAGTCTAATTAGGATTGCTTTATAAAAGTGGATACGAAAGAATATACAAACCAAACAGTCGCAATAGTCGGTTTTCAACAGACATAAATAAAACAATCATGAACACTCAATACTTCAGTGAGCTAAAATAAATAGAGTAAGCTGAATAATTAATTGGGACAGATATCAATTTTCTGATTTTGATAAGCTGTCAATCAAACCTTAAATGAATAATTTTAATATACCTACTTAAAAATGTGAACATCACAAAAAGTTGAGCATTGTCAAGCACTTCAGGGAAAGGCAAAAGTTATGGGCACTCAAAACGAAATATTAATAATTAACTGAGACATCACAAATCAGGAAAAGAGATAAATATCAATCAAAAGCAGATAATTGAGCCGCGCCATGAGAAAACCAACATAGTGGCTTTGCGACAAGCATGGATCTAGACCAGCCTGCGCATCCCCGCAGTCTGGTCAGATTCCATGCTGTTCGCTAACAGTTTTTCTAACTGCAATAGACTTTGAATGCGAACAGCATGGATCCAGACCAGACTGTGCAGATGTGCAGGCTGGTCTGGGTCCATGCTGGTTGCAAAGCCACTATGTTGGTTTTCTCATGGTGCGGCTCATATAAACATTTAATAGTTAGATTTCAATGAAATTTGAATAACATCCACTCATTTTCCTAACAAAAGTTTTTATGAAATAAGACACTTGTTTTCTCTCTAGTCTTCCTGGTCTAGTTCGTATGGTGATAAAAATATTAAACATGATACCTAAATTAAATCATGTATAAAATCATAAACAATAAACTTGCAAAGTAATTGTTTAAAATTATAGACCCATACACACTAATGAAAAATTAAGTTGAGCTAAAACAAACATTTCATATGAGATCATGTACAGATCACTAACTTTATTATCTGATTAAATAAATCTATTTTGATTCATTTCCATAAATGGGGCATTTAAAAACAATTAACAATTCAAATTACACTTCAGTTTGGCATAAGGAATGTCCTTCGCTAGAATGACATGTTCCATTTTTCATTGACTGGGTAAAGTAAATCTCATCACACTGCTAATTTTCTAAAATGGACTGGTCTTACATTCAGTTTGGGTAGTACCGTTTATTATTCAAAGGGGTGTTCACTGAAATTTACTAACTGAATGGCGAACACCGCAGACTAAGATGAGCCTGCACGGAAGTGCTATTCAGGCTCATCTTGTTCTGCATTGGTTGCAAAGGCAAAATCACTTGCCTCCAGCTGGCCACAGGTAAAATGTAAGAATGTTTGGGTCATCTGAAGACATGTTGCAGAGGTAAAACCCTACTGGGTCACAAGCAAATAATGGTTTACTCTTAGTGAAAGGACGTGTTGGCGACTTGGGAATTCAACCCTCATGTTGCAGGTTTGAACCCTGACTGGATCACAATCAAATAATGGTTTTCTCCAGAATTTCAAACAAGCTTCTGTTTTGTTTAAAACCAAGCTACAGTATAATGGTAAATATTAACTGATTATGTTATAGAACAAAAAGCCAAAAAGTTCAACTATCAAATTTTGATACTGTTTGATAATATTGCCACAAAGCTTTATAGGTGCAGACAAAAGTAATGTTTATTTTTTTTTAAAAAATGCATAATTTTTTTTATATGTATTTTTTAAATTTTTGTACCAAAAGCTAGCCAAAATTAGCAAAAATTAATTCTTATATAGAACGTTAGTACCCTAAGTTGAAATTTCCGACTTGAAGGTAAAATCAAGACAAAACTGACCAAACAAGGATTTTACATACCATTTTTCCCTTTCCTAAATGTCAATAATAAAAAAAATGTCTATCGAACCTGAATCATAATCAGATAAATAGAAAGCATGGCTCGATAATCGTCAATGCATTCCGTCAATTTTTGTTCGCCATTTAACAATCAGCGGTAGATATGTTCTTTTGTTTTAAGAGATACCACAAAATCAGTGTGATCTATCTATTGTTTTAAATGATAATTTAAAAATTGTCTTTACAAAATCTCGTCACAAACAGACATTTTTGTTGACAAAGAGAGCACGGCGAGCTCTATCAGACCTGATGAACTGAAACTATCAGATGGTCAAGGGTGGTCGACTGAAGACAAACACTACAAAAAATATGCTTAAAAATATTGTTCTCAATGATAGACGATTTATAGATTGATAAAAAATATTACACAAAAACAGCTATGTAGCAAACTAGTTACCCTTGCAGTAAGTAATGAATGAATGGTTTATTAGATATTTTTTAAATAAACTGAGGCTGAATAAAATCATCTAAATATAGGTCAGTTGTGATATTTTGACTGCCCTCAGACCCTGACATGAGGGACAGGAGGCTGTCTCCTAATTAAGTCGACTGTTGCACTAATGGGACTGTAAGTGAAGTAAACAATGTTTGATTAAGTTCTGATTGACTAAGGGTACAGCGTACATGTTGATAAATATTATCAAAACTTCATACCAATTCTCATAAACAAACACATGAAGAAAATGAAGCGGCAAAGAGTACTTAAAAGGATGAATTCGTCTTGCTCCACAGTCAGAAATATCTAACCCTGTCAAGTTGGTATGGTGACTGTTGCTCAACCCAACAGGGTCACAACTGTTTGAAAGAAATTATCAACAGAAGTTTAAATTTCATTAAATGTAAATTGTCAAAAATAGTTCTGAAATATTATCATAGTCATTTCAAATGACGTAATTAAAATAAACAAAAGCATGCATGTAATTAATTATATGGTTCGTTGTTTTATAACCTTTTGTCAAAGGTTTGGAAACTAGAGAAACTGCGACATGTTCAACTTTTTAAATTTTGATTTTATCAATGAATTAACTTCATTATATTTACTGTGTAATATCATTTAGACATGATATGATCTAGCATGTTAAGATAATATAATGCAGAACATGCATCATACATTTAAAAAAAAAATCAAAAGAAATATCCAAATTTAACATGATGTCTGCACTATCAAATATCACCAACACCTGAAACTTTAAAACATGCAAGGTACTTGAGGTCTGAGTGCCCATAACTTTTGCCTTTCCCTGAAGCGCCTGGGAAGAGCCATTGGCAGAGACAGTGAATTCGACTATTTTGATGCTGGATTGTGAAGATGGGCATATTTAAGGAAACCAGAGCTATCACTTGTGTGATTCATACCCCCCTCCCCCCCCCTCCCAACACATACACCACAATACTGCTTTGTCAGTAGGAATAAAACATTTCATATTCAGATATGAATTGGAGAAGAAAAAATGTCACCCACATCATTCTACACTTCATGGACCTTGTCATATAAAACTATGATGTGGGCACTGATTTGAGACAGATTGATTAAGTAATATGCAGTGAAAATGCATCAAAAGTTTTGCCTGAATTCTAAGTAAAAGGGGGCACAATTCATGAAATACTGGTACCAGAGTTACACACCTTGTGTAATATGATATAAATGATGAGGAGGAACAACTAGTTTAATGCGGATACCAGCCCAAGGGTATGAGAGATACCTCCCCATTAAATCATACAGTCGAGCTAACAATGGCTGTGTTTGTTTGTTTGTTTGGGGTTTAACACTGTTTTTCAACAGTGTTTCATTATGTAATGGCAGGCAGTTAACCTAACCAGTGTTCCTGGATTCTGTAGCAGTACAAACCTGTTCTCTGCAAGTAATGCCAACTTCCCCACATGCATTAGAGGTGGAGGACAACTGATTTTCAGACACAATGTCTTTTATCAATTTGTCATGGAGATTATACTTCATCTGTGGATCGAACTCACAACCCCACGATCCGCAGATCTGCGCTCACCTTACTGAGCTAAGCGGCCCGGAAAGAAAATGGCTGTGGTAAAATACAGTTTCTATACGGTTTTAGGTAAAGATGCTGTATTACCCTGACTGACTGATGTGTAAAAAATTCTTTCATGCTTTGCATGTTGTAAGTAATTAAAAGGACTTCTGTATTTCTTTGTCATTTTTCATTCTACTAATTTCACTGAAAAATTACCTGATATTTGCACAAAAAGGGGCGTGGTAATGTGGTCTGAAATTTGGTCCGCTACCATATGGTGTAAGATAGAGTTACACAATGTGAACGAATGATTTTTTCTTCTTTTTTTTTTTAAATAAAAAAAATCAATAACAGTATCCAGTAATTTTGATTGGAATATTAATATTATCACTGACAGCTGAAATTATCAAATTATCAAATATGATAATACGACAGGCTAATGTTAGTTCACATATCTTTTTTTTTTTTCTTTAAAGTTATGTGAATGTTCCCCGAGGAATTATCAAATAGTAAGACTGCATATCATTTTAATTCCTGTATCGTAACACCACATAGATATTTAGTAGCAAAAGCAGTGAAGGCTATATTTATTTTTAAATAGAAGTAATGGAACAGGAATTAAATATTTTCAAGGATTCTTGTTTGTTTTCATGTTTAAACATGAAATTTATTTCTTAATTTTCTGTATTACATTTATTTTCTAAAATACGTATGACACTTCCAATACTGAATTTAAAAAAAAATAATTTCATCTTAGAAACATACTTTTAACACTTGTTATGTATACATTAATAAAAAAATTGACAAAAATTTTAAAATTACTTAAGTAAGTATTATTTTACGAAGCATTTTTTTTCTTTCTTTCAAATTAATTTTGCCCAATGTACTTTATTTAAGAAGTGAATGTTTTTTTCGGTGTTCATGCAAAATGAACAAAAGAATAGGATTGGCAAATCTATAATTATTACAGTAGCTTACAACAAACATAATTATTTTCTTTTTTTCTAAATATAAAGAAAATCAAAATAAATATTTGACTGCCGATCTTTACAAGAAATAGACAGAACAGTTAAAACACCTGCCCAAGTTTAATTGTACTTAACCCTTTGATAAAAAATTTTGGTTCCTGATTTTAATTTAAAATCCAAGAAAACAGTGCATCGTCTTAAATTGTCAACTCAGTTTTAGTAAAAGGAGTTTTAGCCAATTGTTAAATGTTCTTATGAAATCATGATAAAAAAATCTTACTCAAACAATGCCGTTTCTTTTTTCCTTTTTGAATAGTGTCAACCTCGCTGAAAGGGTTTTTTACCATTATTATCTATACGAAATTAAACGTTATTTTCACAGAAAATGTAAATATATGAGAAAAATATTACACCTTTACAAATGGGTCCCATTATGGCCAATATATAGTAACTTCATAAACTTTTTGCATTTTCTCAATCTTCCAGTAACTCTGTTTTTTTTTTTTTTACATGAAATATATAATTATAGAATTTCAAATTCTTTCATTACAGGTCTTATTTGAACTAAATATTTTTTTGAAATATACGATAGTTTAACCTTTAGCCTGCTGCCAGCAAAAATGATTCTGCCTTTGTGACCAGTGCAGACTAAGATCAGCCAGGCTGATCATGGTCTGCACTGTTGGCTATTCAGTCAGTAAATTTTCAGTAAACACCCCTTCGAATAATAAATGGTATTGCTTAAATTGAATAATGGACGTCCATTTTAGAAATTTAGCAGGCTAAAAGTTAAAATGAAAAATACTTCATTACTTAATGACATTTCTCAAGTCATACAAAAGTTATTTTTATTCAGTTTTATCCCTTAAAATATACATCTTTTTTCAATCTTTGGAATCACATGCAGTAATAGTACTTTGAAATAATTAATATTTGCAGGATTAATTTTGGGATGAAATGTACAAGCTATCATTTGACTTTTAAAATCAGTCAAGAAAAATATTGTCCTCTTCAATAGATAAAATGTTTGTGAAAACCTGTCAGTATATTCTTTAAAGTTCAAACTGTTGATAACCTGTTTAGAATAAAAATAAAACAAAAATATAGTTTACATTTATTCCAGTGATCTGTCCGCTAGTATCTTGTTCGATCTAAGACCTATATTATAACATATACAAAATAAGTCAATGATATTTCTGCATTTCTGATACACTGGAAACATGCCAACCACCCCAACTGCACAATTTATTCCATTACAATTATGCAAGATAAAATTTAGGGCCATTCAAAATTTCAGCATTTTTCTTCAGTCTACATCTTAATGGCTATGGTCCATTATGTTATGTTAAAATTTATGGGGCTGTCCCATTAAATCGTAGACATTGAAAACAAGGAAAGTTATTTAAATAAATCTGAAAGCTTTTCAATTCATTTAACACGGCATTAAGGAATACACGGGGAAAATTACGATGAAATATTTATCCGAATTATGATTCTACATCATGCTAAAGTGGAGCATATAACAGCGACCAGCGCAAGTAGTAACGACCAGCGCAAGTAGTAACGTCATTACTGTCAATCACATGTAGCATGGTGGTCAGTTTTTCTATAAATACTCCCTGCCTGCTCAACACACTTTCGACAGCCAAAGAACACCTAGCGGAGAGATATACCCAACATCAATTAATTGTTGGTTGTAAAGTTGAAGCCTCCTGTAATTTCAAATACTTTTTACATGCCTCCTGTCAGCATCATAAGCCATCTTGTGTAGTCCACATATTGCTATCTCTGCAGTTTTCCACTCACCTTTAATGAGCTATTACTAAATGTCACACAGAAAATCTGTGATGTCACATAGTGCCCGTGAAACGTTCTAGTGCCTCTAAACACCTGTTCAGAAGTCATTTCGGTGTAATTCCATATTTTACAAAAAGCCGACGACTTTCCAGTGCACTGTTGCGCATCATCTGATCTCGCCATTTGACAAGATACATTTGATCACTTGTATGCATGTACTTTTCAACAACTTATGATGTCACTGATTTATAATTTGACAGCGAGACATTCGAATGATTTACGCAGAGGTATATTATGAAGATAAAGCAGAAAGATTGACAAGATGTATTGTTATAACAGTTTGAAAATGAAATACAACTTGTATATTGTTGCACCACACCTGCTGCACCACTCACCTGTGTCAAACCTCAATAAAAGCTAAATAAAATATTTTTTTTGTAAAGTTATTTTTTTAATAAAAGACATTTCCAGTTTCTTTGAAGTATATAAAATACATGTGTGTGTGTGTGTGTGTGTGTGTGCGCGTGTGTGTGCGTGTGCATAAAATAATTGCAACTGGACATTTATAACAAGAGGACCATGATGGTCCTGAATCGCTCACCTCTTCCCACATGACCCAGTTTTGAGTATGACGTCGTTTTTTCTATTATTTGACATAGTGACCTAGTTTTTGAGCTCATGTGACCCAGTTTTGAACTTGACCTAGATATTATCAAGATAAAAATTCTGACCAATTTTCATGAAGATCCATTGCAAAATATGGTCTCTAGAGAGGTCACAAGGTTTTTCTATTATTTGACCTATGGACCTAGTTTTCGAATGTACGTGACCCTGTTTTAGACTTGATCTAGATATCATCAAGGTGAACATTCTCACTAATTTTCATGAAGATCTCATGAAAAATATGGCCTCTAGAGAGGTCACAAGGTTTTTCTATTTTTATACCTACTGTCCTAGTTTTTGATCGCACGTGACCCAGTTTCAAAACTGACCTAGATATCATCAAGGTGAACATTCAGATCAATTTTCATGAAGATCCATTGAAAAATATGGCCTCTAGAGAGGTCAAAAGATTTTAATTATTTTAGACCTACTGACCTAGTTTTTGACCGCAGTTGACCCAGTTTCAAATTTGACCTAGATATCATCAAGATGAACATTCAGACCAACTTTCATACAGATCCCATGAAAAGTATGGCCTCTAGAGAGGTCACAAGGTTTGTTTATTATTTGACCTACTGACCTAGTTTTTTAAGGCATGTGACCCACTTTCAAACGTTTTTTCATTATTTGACCTACTGACCTACTTTTTTGAAGGCACATGACCCACGATGATCAAGGTGAACATTCTGACCAATTTTCATGAAGATCTCATGAAATATATGGCCTCTAGAAAGGTCACAAGGTTTTTTCTATTTTTAGACCTACTGACCTAGTTTTTGACCATACGTGACCCAGTTTCAAACTTTACCTAGATATCATCAAGATGAACATTCAGACCAACTTTCATACAGATCCCATGAAAAATATGGCCTTTAGAGAGGTCACAAGGTTTTTCTATTATTTGACCTACTGACCTAGTTTTTGATGGCACGTGACCCAGTTTCAAACTAGACCTAGATATCATCAAGGTGAACGTTCTGACCAACTTTCATGAAGATCTTATGAAAAATATGGCCTCTAGAGAGGTCACAAGGTTTTTCTATTATTTGACCTACTGACCTAGTTTTTGACGGCACGTGACCCACTTTCGAACTTGACCTAGATATCATCAAGGTGAACATTCTGACCAATTTTCATGAAGATCTCATGAAATATATCGCCTCTAGAAAGGTCACATGGTTTTTTCTATTTTTAGACCTACTGACCTAGTTTTTGACCATACGTGACCCAGTTTCGAACTTTACCTAGATATCATCAAGATGAACATTCAGACCAACTTTCATACAGATCCCATGAAAAATATGGCCTTTAGAGAGGTCACAAGGTTTTTCTATTATTTGACCTACTGACCTAGTTTTTGATGGCACGTGACCCAGTTTCAAACTAGACCTAGATATCATCAAGGTGAAGGTTCTGACCAACTTTCATGAAGATCTTATGAAAAATATGGCCTCTAGAGAGGTCACAAGGTTTTTCTATTTTTAGACCTACTGACCTAGTTTTTGATGGCACGTGACCCAGTTTCGAACTTGACCTAGATATCATCAAGGTGAACATTCCGACCAATTTTCATGAAAATCTTGTGAAATATATGGCCTCTAGAGAGATCACAAGGTTTTTCTATTTTTAGACCTACTGACCTAGTTTTTGATGGCACGTGACCCAGTTTCGAACTTGACCTAGATATCATCAAGATGAACATTCTGACCAACTTTCATAAAGATCCCATGAAAAATGTGACCTCTAGAGTGGTCACAAGCAAAAAAGTTTACGGACGCACGGACGCACGCACGGACGGATGACGGACACCGCACGATCACAAAAGCTCACCTTGTCACTTTGTGACAGGTGAGCTAAAAATGATTCATTCCAAAGTCTATGATATATTGGAACAGCCCTAACCTAAGTATTTTTAATACTGTGCTGGAAAATATAAAGCTAGAATCACACTGCCCCGGATGAGCTTGTGGATGAGTTCCAGATTCCCATCCCCGGACTGATCCGGATGTAAGAAAAACTAGAATGTGTCACCGACACGGATGCCCCTGAAACATGAGAAAGGTCACAGGCATGGTACTGCTCACAAACTAAAAGAAGGACCCTTGACCCTATTTATTTACAAAAAAAAAAAAAAAAAAATATTGTAGAAAAACCAGAAAATTTAGTATTCTGTATATGTAGTGAAAATTGGCTAAGTTCAACCAAGGACTGTGACCTTGACCTTTGGGCTTATGAAATGGTTTTGTGCATGACACATCGTCTATCCATGCTTATCATTTGTGTCAAATTATTCTGAAATTGGACCATGCATGTCAAAGTTTTGGCCCAGACACGAACATTACCCTTTCCTGAAAACACACTAAAATTGGTTAAGTTCAACCAAGGACTGTGACCTTGACCTTTGAGCCAGTGAAACGGTTATTGTGCATGACAAATTGTCTATCCATGCTTATCATTTGTGTAAAATTACTCTGAAATCAGGCCATGCATGTCAAAGTTATGGCCCGGACACGAACACCACCCTTTCCCAAACACAAAAAAACACACACATGGACAGGGGTAACACTATATGCACCCCCCCCCCCCCATTTTATGGTGGGGGCATAAAAAGGGTTTTGTGAATTTTTTACGGTTTGTAACCGTTATAAATCTCTAATGCAATCGTAACAGAACCTCAATTAAGTTATTAGAACCAGAATAAAACCATAATAGCTCCTATTTTTTTACCGAAGTGATTGTCTTCTGGACTGTTATAATCTTTTCAGAACTGTTACAATCTTGTTACAATCTTTTCAAAACTGTTACGGATTCCTTACCGATATATCATCCTTGGCAAAATTTTGTGCATGTTCAAAACTTTGGACCCTTGCCCCCGTATGCCCCCAATTTCTGAACGGATACACCGGATGCCTTACGAATGAGTTAGGAGTTCTGCAGATGTGTTACAGATGCTATCCAGAACTCATCCGCAAGATTATCTGGGGCAGTGTGATTCTAGCTTAAATTAAGTATATTTTAAAATTATATTCTTTGTACTTTTAAGAACGTAACTTCCAGAAATGTTGTTTGGTTTTGTTTTGGAAAAATATACAAAAAGTAACAGATTGATAAATAATGAAAGATGAATATAAAATGAAATTAAACATGTTTATGAAATAATAACACTGCTCCAATTTGGTACCAAAATGTAAAGAATTGTGTTTTAACTTCTACGCACGTTGAACAAAATTTGAAATAATTATATATAATTCTTAGAATTAAAAAATGCGATAGACAATATATAATTATACATTTCATTGCCTTTTCTAACTTTAATAATACAGTCTAGTTAATTGTTACATTGTCAGGCTCCATGTTTCCAGGGAAACATTGACAATGTTGTAATTATGAAAACGTGTTGCTGTTGAAATGAGCCGTGCCACAAGAAAACCAACATAGTGTGTTTGCAACCAGCATGGATCCAGACCAGCCTGCGCATCCAGGCAGACTGGTCAGCATCCATGCTGTTCACTTTCAAAGTCTATTGCAAATAGAGAAACTGTTAGTGAACAGCAATGATCGTGACCAGACTGCCCGGATACGCAGGCTGGTCTGGATCCATGCTGGTCGCAAATGCACTATGTTGGTTTTCTCATGGCACAGCTCAAATGATGTTGATGACCACAACTACAATGATAATGCCATCGCTCATCTGCATGTGCTGGTCAGTATGTAAGAAAAGAGTCATAGTTCAGAATTTATAAGTACAAAAAAAGGGCCATTATTCTTTCAAAATACAGGTTAGGGTTATGGTTCTTGGCCTACATAGTCACCTTATAATGATAAACAAGTGTACAAAGTTTCAAAGCTGTAGCTCTTGCAGTTTTTGAGAAATGGTGGAGTGAAACAAAAAATTTAACCAAGAAACTCAAATTTTCTAAGTACAAAAAGAGCCATAATTTTGACAAAATGCATATCAGAGTTATGGTTCTTGGCCTGCTAAGTCAACTAATGATGACAAACAAGTGTGCAAAGTTTCAAAGCTGTAGCTTTTATAGTTTTTGAGAGGAGGTGGACCTAAACAAAAATTTCAACCAACACCGGTGCTGACGATCAAGTGACAATACCTCGTAGATTTTTTCAAAAATCAGACAAGCTAAAGAGACGAAATATATTTCCTAAAAACTGTGTAGACACCAGGCTTATTTATAATACTAATGGGTAGGTAGATGATACCACTCGTAGGAAACTCTCACTTGGATATTAATGGCCTTAATTAATGAAAGGTAGCAATTGAATTATTTAAAAATCTGACTTAAGTACTTCTGTAGTGTAAATAGCTGAAAATTTTAAAAACTTTTGGTTGCTAAAAATAAATACAGCCATGTTTTTGTACTTTTAATAATGAAATGGTCCATTATCTAAGTAAGGTTATTCAGTAAGATGGTGGTTCTTTCCTAAATAAGGCAAAGTTAATCATGCTTATTTCTCTAATCGGCAGATGAGCATATAAATTGAACTCTCCAATGTCAAAATCAAACTATAAAATGCTCAGATGAAAACATGTAATTTATTTTTAGTATACTGCCTAAAAATTCAGTCAGTTATGGTGATCGAGAAATTCAGCATTGTCAGTTGTTTGAACCTTTACTTGATCCCAAGCCAGGATAACAATCTAATCCTTGAACATTAGATCTTAATCTCAAAATCTCCCATCCTTCAGAGATTCAAGTTTTAAATGTATAAAAGATTTAAAAGTCTGGGGTATGAAAAAAATATTTACTATTGTTGTATTGCACGCAAATTGTGAATAATAAAATACTGTCAATCGGAAATTTTCCGGTGTCTGACTTTAGAGAAAGATGAGAAAATCCTTTGCTTGAAATTTAAGACAGTGTATATTTTAATTTGTGGTACAAGTGGAAGGTGTACAAAATATGTTCTAAGGGAAGGAACTCAAATTGTGATTATCAAAGCTGAGGAATAGTATTAACAGAGTTGTCATTCTTAGTATTTTAACTATAGAAAATCTAGTCGGTTTCAAAAAGCACAATTACACCAGAAGTGTGGCTGGGTATAAAATATGTGTCCAAGTATGCTTCAGATGAAAGACTTTTTATAATAAAATGAGCCACACAATGAGAAAACCAACATAGTGCATTTGCATCCATGCTGCTTGCTAATGGTTTCTCTAATTGCAATAGGCTTTAAAAGGGAACAGCATGGATCCTGACCAGACTGTGTGGATGCGCAGGCTGGTCTGGATCCACGCTGGTAGCAAATGCACTATGTTGGTTTTCTCATGGTGTTGCTCATATGGAATTACTACAGGGAAATGTTACACAAACAAAACAAATTCAACCTACTTTCCAAACACTGGGTTGAGCTGTTTGGAGATATAGTTTTCCTTGTCATTTAAAGTTGTATTCCCCAAGCGAATCACCAGGTAAGGATCTGCTTTGCCATTCATGTCAGCAGGGTGAAGGTCATTTCCCTGAATAAAACAATGCCTTTGATAAGGTATTCTGACTTCATAGTTTTCTTTATTAAAAAACAATTAAATATTTCCTAGACATAAAAAAAAACTTTTAAAATATGCATAACTACATGTTTCCTGATAAGACTGTTAAAATCACATCAGTAAAGACAAGAGGACCCTGTTGATCCTATATCCATTCACCATAGTCCACATGTCCCGTATTAGAACTCTGCCAAAGAAAGACAATCGATCTTTTTACATAAAAATAAATAAATTTTCTCATTTTCAGTTTTATGACGCATCAACACAGTACAGGTTATACAGGAGGAAGCAGGACTAAATATTTTTGTTTCACATGTCACTTACGTCAAAATAAAAATACGAGGTATGAAATCAAAACTTTCAAACCTGCTTGAATCACAGAGATACAGGAAAACCAAGTGTTCAGACCATGTTAGTGCCAGTTATGAGCATTCAAGGGTAAGACAGTGGTTCGAATACTTTTCATATATGAATTGTCACTAAAACCCCAGAGACTAATGAATTAAGATTTTTATGGTGCTTACAAGTTGTGTTTTCTCAGATTTAACCTAGTTTTTCAGCCGACATGACCTGGTAATATTAAATCAATCACATTGGAACAATGGGTTTTGGAAAGTTTCAAGAAAATCTGATGACAAAATAAAAAGACAGCATGGGTTGAAACAGAGCAGTGTTCTAATATCTACGAACCATTCAAACTTGACTGAGATCTGTTTGATATAAACATTACTGGGATAATAGAGCAAAGAAATAAAGACCCAAACATGAACAGACCCAGTCAAACCGAGTCTGCTATTATTCTTCTTGGTTGCATTCTTTGCTTCAAGAGGATCTTTTTACAGATTTTATTAACTATAACAACAACAGTCTTTAAGTGCCATGTGGCGGCTGTAAATAGTCTCCCCATACTTGGATTCAGTGTTGTTATATTTTCTTGTCCTTTGGGATCATGGAGTCAACTCAGCATATGTGTAACAGAGTTCCGTTTAAGCCGGTGCTAGGGAGCATGAGAGGTGTTGCACATTTCATTACCTCTCATGAACAGACTCAATCAAAACGAGTCTGCTATTACTCTTCTTGGTTCTTTCTTTGCTTCCAAAGGATCTTTTTACAGATTTTATTGTAAAACAAGAGCTCGTCGAACACGAAGTGTGCCCCCTTGATGCATTCAGTAATTGCAGAAGGAACAGAAATTATATGCTGACTGTAAACAAAAGTTCTACTGTTCTTGTCCAATCTGACCTTGACCTTTAACCTATTAACCTAACAAGAGATCGCCATTTTTGAATGTTCCAAATTTCAAGACTAGCTCATGATCAAAATCAAGATCAAATTTCATTTCGGTACAAAACACTGTGCAGGTTGCCATTAATTCATAAAAAGTTTTTCATTTTCATATGCATATTTCCATATGCTGAATCCAGGCTTTATTCTTTGTTTTCCAGATAAATGACATATACATACTCCAAATCCAGGCTTTATCATATGTTTTCCGGATAAATGACGTTACGGCAGCATTTCCGGTTTATCAAACGTGCAGATACCTTAATGGTTATAAAGTTATGACCCGGACACAAATTATGACTGACAGATGCACATGCCATCACATATATGTCCCGTTTTTCCAAAACAGCGGCATCATAGGTTTGAGACCTACTGGGGTCACAACCACATCTTCTCATATGAAACGAGTACTGGCTTTCCCAGGAAGGGGACTTGAGAGTGGTTTAATTAAGCTTAAAACTTCCATCACAACACTACAGTTAAATTTGTGACTACTCTGGTAACAACTGTTCTGAGTGAAGTATTTGAATTGTCTCCCTTTGGTTCTAAACAAAAACATATACCCTGACAAGCAAATTACAGTAAATGTGTGGTGTAAATTTTAGGAACTATTCTGCTGTTTTCATGAATATCTCATCTGCAAATATCTCATCTGCCAACAACAAGCAAGTGGTAGGAGAGGCTCTGCTATGTGTTTAAGGACCTCTTGAAGCCTTGGTACAGGTAAATCATTACAGTACCTGGAAGGCAAATCTGCAATTTAAGAGTAACTTATATACCTTCACAACATAGACCCTGACTAGAACCTTGATTGGCTCATTCCCTGGGAGGCCCTGAAAGAGTCCTAACTGTGGATCACCACCTGTCACTGTTTTATCTTCAATGTCAGCTGGTAGAGGAATCTTGTAAATTTTCAGTGAACCCTGCAAAATCATAAATTAAATCATCTTAATTAATAACTCACATATGAACTGACTAATTTGTTAAATAACTGACAATTCTCTTGCTTGAAAACTGCTGCTTGTCAATAGAAACTGAAACAATTTTCGATAAAAGAAGAACTAAAATTCATTTTCTTCCATGCATGTACTCTGTTAGCTGGTATCCTCTAAATTATGTGTGTGTGTGTGTGTGTGGGAGGGGGGTTAGGTTGTGGTGAAAGATGGGGAGGGCATCTCCCAAGAGAAATAAAAAGGAAAATATTAAGAAACATATTACATAATACACCTCTACCCCTTAACATTAAAATATTTTACTGCATTTTTTGGTATTTTTGTATTTTTTAGAAAAAAGTGTAGGCATTTCAACTTCAGGAAGCTATATGCCACTGACCTTAAACTTGCCAACAATTCTCCCCTCGTCGGAAACTTCATTTCCCATATTCTTCCCTCTATACAGCTCAAACGTATGTAACCAGTCCTTGAATCCATTAAATTCTGGTTGGCTCTCCAGCTCATTGGGAAATACCTGCAATACAAAAACTTCTATTTTAATTTCTGGAAAAAAAAAAGACGTTTTTGTCCATTCATAATATTTAATCTTTACCCTGCTGTATTTCTAAAATGGAATCATTCAATCTGGGCAGTATCATTTACTATTTGAAGGGGTGTTCAATGAAAATTTACTGACTGAATAGCGAACAGTGCAGGCTGATCTTGGTCTGCACTGGTTGCAAAGGCAGAATCATTTGCCGACAGCAGGCTAAAGGTTAAGTAAGACACAATATTGAAGTAAACACTCAACGAAAATTAAACAATTATAATACTCAAAACAATAAAAAATATAAGACTGCTTATTGACTGCTAATTTTTATTTACAGTGAAACACCGCTCACTCGAGCACCTGGGCTCGCTCGAGCAATTCATGTGGTCCCGGCCGATTTCCTTCTATTTTCTATGTGAAATTACCATGGCTGGGTCGAGCATCGATAACTCAATCATGACACCTGGTCCCTGTGTGTTAATTTGCTCTTTGTTGCTTTTGGCAAACTCAAGCAGAGGTGTCAAAAATTTTCACACCTTCGGCGGTCAGAATGTATCGGTTAATTTAAAATTTTCGCACGCCGTGAGAATTGCGTGGTCTATTCCCCGACTATCTTAAATGTATGTTTGCCGGTATACTTGATCTAATAATGAGATTAATTATTGATGAAAGGTTGAAGAAAAGTTTTTTTGATCAAATATTGAACAATTGCTGTATGTTTTAGATTACGCATCACCGTTTCCTATGCGAATAGTCCCGATGACAATTGGCAAAACAAACTTCAATTTTCTTCGTATGTTGGTCAATGTTTGGGTAGCTCGAAACCATGGATAACTCGAGCAATTTGTTCATCCCCTTCCGACCTCGAGCGAGCGGTGTTTCACTGTATATATCAAAGATTTACCTCTATATATGTCTCTGACTTTGGTATTTCAATTCTGGAAGTATTTTAGATTATCTAATTTGAAATTTCCTTAAAATTAAAAATATTACCCCTTCTACCAACCCTTGCAGTGTTGAATCAAATTGAATTTGTATCAGAGGATTAGGATACAATGAAATTCTTCATGATTTAGTGTAAGAATTAATCCATCACCATTAATTTGAGTAAAATATAGACCTGTTAGCCATGAGGAAATATAAAGAAGTGTATATGAGCCGTACCATGGGAAAACCAACACAGTGGCTTTGCGACCAGCATGGATCCAGACCAGCCTGCGCATCCGCGCAGTCTGGTCAGGATCCATGCTGTTCGCTTTTGAAGCCTATTGGAATTGGAGAAACTGTTAGCGAACAGCATGGATCCTGACCAGACTGCGCGGATGCGCAGGCTGGTCTGGATCCATGCTGGTCGCAAAGCCACTATGTTGGTTTTCCCATGGCACGGCTCATATAAAGCACAAATCTCCTTAAAGTCTAAAGTCACAAACATGAATAGATCAATTCCTAAACTTGAAACAGAAAAAGAAAATTAACATTCACCAATACTTCCCCAAATTTTCTGAGGATTTTGAACAGTAAAGCAACAAATTACATGAAAATTGTTCAGATTTTGCAGAATCTAACATTGCCAACACTGAAAACATGGATGAGTACAGACTTTCTTTATACAGACTTTCTATTCATACTTTCTCCATCAAATTCACAGTCATGTTTTAAAATAAGTTTCTAAACTTTAATCCAATACTTGTATATATTTTTTACACTTTGTCACTAACAGTTACTGATTTTTTTAATCAAATTTTCTTATGTGAGCGACTGATTTTTTTCTTGACAACTCTTGTGTCAGCATATATAATTTCCTTCAGATGAAAACAAGTATTCTGCTGTTATGGTCAGTATTATAGTTATTTTTAGATCAAAACAAGTCTAGTGTGAGTATACAGATATTAGTTGTTTGTGATAATATTTTTCCTTTCTAACCACCAAAACTAGTCTACGAGTGTGAGTATATAACTCTTTTCCAACCAAAACTAGTCTACAAGTGTGAGTATATAACTCTTTTCCAACCAAAACAAGTCTACGAGTGTGAGTATATAACTCTTTTCCAACCAAAACAAGTCTAGTGTGAGTATATAACTCTTTTCCAACCAAAACAAGTCTTGTCTGAAGACAAAGGTTCCTTTCAGACCAAAACTAGTCTTGTGTGAGGGATAAGTTCTCCAGATACAACTAGCACTATAGAGATGTCAGTAAAAAGCAACTAAAGTAAGACAAGATTGGTCGTCCCTATGGCCAACACATGATGTGACAGCTGTACACTTTTCCCACTAAGAAGGCAAGAACAATATGAACTTTTCAGATACAACGTTTTGGTTGACTTTCTTGACATTAAGTACACGCTTATTTGGTTCTTTATATATATATATATAACTTTACTATACCGTAGAAGTGGGCAGATATACGTTTGATCATTAGATTCAATCCGTAAAGGACCGTAGAAGTGGGCAGATGTACCCGTAAAAGTGGGCAGACTAACGGTACTGGAATTGAAAAGAATCTGCCCAGATTTACGGGCTTGGTGATTTATATATATATATATATATATATATATATATATATATATATATATAGACAGCTGTACACTTTTCCCACTAAGAAGGCAAGAACAATAGAACAATATGAACTTTTCAGATACAACGTTTTGGTTGACTTTCTTGACATTAAGTACACGCTTATTTGGTTCTTTATATTACTTTATATATATATATATATATATATATATATATATATATATATATATATATATATATATATATATATATATATCTCACATCACATCACATCACATCTTTTACGTTTTCCAGTCACGTCCTGCCTTTTGTTACCATAATATGGCCGGACTATCTTTTATTTACACTGTCCTGTAACTTTGGACCACAGTGTGAATAAAGACAGAGGATTTGTGTGCAGTATCTCCACTGGTGTTTTTTCCACTGACCATACTAGAGCTTTACTGCGTTCCTCTATGTGTTTCTTTTGTCCTCATTGGCTATTTCTAAATTTCAATTGTCTACACATCCGTTGCTGTAGCATTTTGTTTTGGGGAGGCTGCATTCCTGGAAATTTGGTTACTCCTGTTGGATCTTTGTGCTTATTTACAGAATTTTGTGTACACAGAGTTCTTTAGGTTAAATCAAGCATTACACGATTCCTTTCAGGTCGAAATAAGTTATATGTGATGAAAGAAATTGTTCAAGACAACCGTGACCATATAAATGTTATTAGAAAGAAATTAGTTAAGCAGAAGCTACTGTTGTTAGTAAAAGTTAGGCTACATGTTATATAACTTGTCAATAAACCTCAAATCTTCGTATGTGAGCTTTATGTGCACGCTCATTTTCATCCATTTCATCTTTGCGAGAGAACGCTTTGTTCACATATCCAGATATACCCTGCTAAATATTACATTGTATGTGTTCATTTCAAACCAATGGGATCAACAAATTTATGCAACAGTATTTTTATGATGAAATCTGCTAAAAATTATTAATTATAGTATTCTCTACTCCTATTTTTCAATTAAAATAAAAATACCACTCTTAACAGAAGCCGAATGACATTAAGAAGATATTAACAACATTACAGATTACAGCATCTAGTAAATCTAATTTAGACATACTTCTAAAAACCTGTTTTCACTTTTATAGCTACTAAGTACCTTTTGTTCACAAAAATTTTGACAAAGTTTTTGAACAATTCTTTAAGAGTGATTTTATAATGATTGTCAAGTAAAACAATCACAGCTTAAAACAAGAGCACCGCCTTGTGGGTGCAGACGCTCATCTGGTTTTTCTGTCTCTGTATATTGTCCTACCATGATACCAAGTCCAAAAAGGGCCATAATTCTTGCAAAAAGCAATGTAGAGTTATGGTACTTGTTGCACAGTCAGCTTTTAATGGCGAATAACTGCTCCAAGTTTTAAGCAATAACTTTGACCGTTAAGGAGAAAAGTTGAACTTAACCAAGAAATCTGATATTTTCTAAGTCCAAAAGGCGCCATAATTCTTGCAAAAAGCAGGATGGAGTTATGTTTCTTGCTGTAGAGAGTCAGATTTTGATGGTGAACAAGAGCTGCAAGTTTTAAAGCAATAGCTTTGATAGTTTAGGAGAAAAGCTGACTTAAACACAAAACTTAACCAAGAAATTCGTTTTTCTTAGTCCAAAAGGGGTCATAATTCTTGCAAAAAGCAGGATGGAGTTACGTTTCTTGCTGTACAGAGTCAGCTATTGATGGTGAACAAGTGTTGCAAGTTTTAAAGCAATAGCTTTGATAGTTTAGGAGAAAAAGTGATCTAAACATAAAACTTAACCAGGCAACGCCAACGCCGATCAAGTGATGACAATAACTCATTTTTTTTCAAAAAATCAGAACAGCTAATGAAGTAGATCATTTGTATGACTACCCACTTTCTTTATCTTTGATTAATGGGAGTTATGTAATAAAATGTTTATTTTGTTTAAAGGTAGTGGACCAGTAATGACACACGGCAATTTTTGTATAAATTAAGAAATAAAGTCTCCCCATACTTGGATTCGTTGTTGTTATATTTTCTGGTCCTTTAGTAATAGAGTAATCAACTTTAGCTCGTTAATGTAGCTGAACACGCACAAAACTCTTCATAAAGACCGGAGAATGCCGATATTGCCAACGGAGAATACGTAACTTGCTGAACGTCATTTCAAATCCACTACCTCAAAGTGAGCATCAGTCTCTTAATATGGCTAAGTCAATAGAACGTAAGTTTGACAGTACAATGATACCTTCAGTTGTGCTGTGGAACTCAATAAAGCATCTTTTTTCCTTTGGGATTTAGGGGACAATCTTGATGCAAGGGCAACAGATTTAGCAGTACCCTTGAACGTTTTCTTTTCATTCTTTTTCTCCATCTTCTTGAGCTCTTCTTCCATTTTTTTCGCCTCTTTAGGATTATAATCTGGATCTATAAATAACATGAAAATTATAAACAATTATAGCAATACATTATTACCATGTTTATAAAAAACAAGAGCTCGTAGAAAATAAAATGCCCCCCCTTGATGCATTCAGTAACTGCACAAGGAACAGAAATTATTTGGTCACTGTACACTGGACATTGATGTACTGACCTCAAATCATTTATTATAGGTCATTTACCTGTCATAAGTGACTTCTGTATCAAATGTGATCTTAAACCAAAGCATTCTCTAGTTATTTGGCAAAAAAAGTTCTATTGTTCTGCATCAATGTGACCTTGACCTTTGACCTACTGACCACAAAATCAATAGGGGTCATCTGTTGGTCATGATCAATCTCCCTATTAAGTTTCGTGATCCTAGGCCCAAGCATTCTCAAGTTATCGTCCGGAAATGGTTTAACTGTTCCGGGTCATTGTGACCTTGACCACTGACCTACTGAGCTCCAAATCAATAAGAGACTCCTGGTCATGATCAACCTCCCTATTAAGTTTCGTGATCCTAGACCCAAGGGTTCTCGAGTTATCACCCAGAAACCGTTTAACTGTTCCGGGTCACTGTGACCTTGACCTTTGAATTCATGATCCTAGGCCCAAGCGTTCTTGAGTTATCATCTGGAAACCGATTGGTCTACATACTGACTGACATCTGCAAAACAATATACCCCTCCTTCTTCGAAGGTTGGGGGCTTGAGGGGGCGGGGGGTACATAAAAATAATCAATTTACTGTTATAAGATTAAACCAAAAGTGAGGCAAAAATCGTAAACTAGATGCCCACGGGCAACATGTCGAGCCCGCCAGTTGTCAAAAGGACTGGGAGTTGCACACGACACTCTGTCTCATTGAGGCAAACATTTATGCCAAATAAAAAAAAGATTGCAAAAAGTTGCAATATAAGTTATTTGTAGTAACAACAAAGGGAAGTAAATTTAAAAAAAAAAACAATAAATAAAAAAAAATTCCAAGTCCACACAAAAATCCTTACCAGTAGAGATAGGTCAAAATACACCTCAAAATTGGATGTAACATGCATGTTGTACTACAGAAAAGTGGTCTTGATTTTTCCCTATGACCAGTAATAAAAAAGTTACAATGTAAGCTATTTATAGTAACAACAAAGGGAAGTAATTCTAGATTTTTGCGCATGACACTCCGTCTCATGATGGTGAACAACTGTGCCAAGTTACATCAAATCCCTCTATGCATGAAAAAGAAATGCTCCGGACAATGTCATTCTTGTATATGACCTTTGACCTCTAAGTGACCTTGACCTTAGACTTAAGGACCTTGTTCTTGCGCATGACACTCCATCTCATGGTGGTGAACATTTGTGCCAAGTTACATCAAAATCCCTCCATGCATGAAGAAGAAATGCTCCGGACAAAGTTGTCATTCTTGTATCCTTTGACCTCTAAGTGTGACCTTGACCTTAGACCTAGGGACCTGATTCTTGCGCATGACACTCCATCTCTTGATGGTGAACAATTGTGCCAAGTTACATCAAAATCCCTCCATGCATGAAGAAGAAATGCTCCGTACAAAGTCATTATTGAATTTGACCTTTGACCTCTAAGTGTGACCTTGACCTTTGAGATAGGAACCTGGGGTTTGCGCATGACACTCCGTCTCACTGAGGTTTACATTCAAGCCAAATATAAACAAGATTGCTCCGGTCACTGAGTACATGCTGTAAACTAGGAAATCTTTGGGTGACAGAAAAAAATTCTTGATTTTACATCAAATGGTCAGTTACACGTAGTAATGAACTTGTGAGTAGATGACTGTAAAAATGACTGCAAATTTCCAGTGATTTTCATGAAATTTCAGTTACCCAAAATTTTGAAAATGAAAAGGTTATTTTTTAATTCTCATAAAGGTATCACTCCAGGCATTATTCAAGTTAAGAGTCAGCACAGGGTAGAACTGCTGACCTTCCTTTGTATTATTATATATATATATTTTTTTGTCACTTCAGCTTTGTCAGTACTTATAACTGTGATTCACCTTCTGGTGACGGAGGTTTAGGATCCCCATTAGTTATGGCACCGTATGGAGTCGTAGACTGATTCTTCTCCTCAGGGCAGGTCGGCAGGGATGTAATCTGGTTGTCGAGGTCAAGAGGGTCACCGCCATAGTTCTCTCCCCTTTTCTTGTCATGTTCCTAAGAAAAAAGGTACACGGCTATAAATGTATGTTAACAGAAAAGATATAAATTGTTACCCGACTTTCAAGTATCTCAGAACTTTCCCAATTAATTACTTGTTGGGTTTTATTATTCATGGAAATCTGTTTCATCCAGAAGCAAACTGTACTTTAATACTGGAGAAATAAATGAATAAATTGCTGTTTTTTTTAAAAATCAACCACCGTTTTCAACTACGTACATATCTTAAAATATTTCTGTCATCCATGTTTTGAAGAAAAAACCTGTGAAATATTGAAAGATTTGAAGGCTAAGGCTAGTGAGTAAATTAAAAAGAAAATATCTAGGTTTATGCTTTATTAATGGTCCTTGGCATTCTTACATTGTATAAGCAAAATATTCCAGACCGAATAAGGCTGATGTTTCATTAAACCTATTATATAAGTTAAAAGTCATTTTCAACTTCTTATTCATCTGCCAGATATCCTATACAGTGATTCTTTGAATCTAAAGCAATCCTACACAAAATCATTCTTCATTAAAGCTAGTAATATATTTCCTTAAAGCCAGTCATATTTTTTAATAAACCTAGAGTCATGTATTCAATTAAGTCATATTTTTCATTAAAGCTAGTCATGTGTTTCATTCGAGCTAATGTACTTGTACCATCCTGATAAATGCTACCCTCTTACTTTTTTGTATAAGCTTCTTTAAACTACAGTCCTGCTTTTATTAACAAGATAGATATCCTACAGTCCTATGTTTTATAAACAAGATAAATATCTTATTGTCCAATGTTTTATTAACCTCACAAATTAGTACTTCAGTCCAGTGTTTTATCAATCTCATTAATACCACAGTCCAGTGTTTTATCAACCTCATTAATACCACAGTCCAGTGTTCTATCAACCTCATTAATACCACAGTCCAGTGTTATATCAATCTCATTAATACCACAGTCCAGTGTTTTATCAACCTCATTAATACCACAGTCCAGTGTTTTATCAACCTCATTAATACCACAGTCCAGTGTTATATCAATCTCATTAATACCACTGTCCAGTGTTTTATCAATCTCATTAATACCACAGTCCAGTGTTTTATCAACCTCATTAACACCAGTCCAGTGTTTTATCAACCTCATTAATACCACAGTCCAGTGTTATATCAACCTCATTAATACCACAGTCCAGTGTTTTATCAACCTCATTAATACCACAGTCCAGTGTTTTATCAACCTCATCATTAATACCACAGTCCAGTGTTTTATCAACCTCATTAATACCACAGTCCAGTGTTTTATCAACCTCATTAATACCACAGTTCAGTGTTTTATCAATCTCATTAATACCACAGTCCAGTGTTTTATCTAATTCATTATTATCACAATCCAGTGTCTTATCAACCACATTCCCAAATAATTCTATGAAAGCTGCTTTTCTGTATTCATACCAAAGTGATGCAAGTTACAGTCCTGTTGTTTTTCTATGTCTATTAAGGTTTAACAGTATATCACAAAACAATAGAAATTATTAATAAACGAACAACATCTTGACAAACAACTTCTCTGTCCGATACATGTTTAACTGTTCTGTCCCACAGAACTGGATACTTAAAATATTCTAAAGAATGCCATTTGTAAAGAAATAAATGTAAACAATTGTCAAAAACGATGTTTAAAGCTACAGTCACACATACGGATATGTCCGTGCATTGAGGTACGGTGCGGATGGGATTGATCTGTGGGGGTACGGAGCAGTACGTCTTAGTATGAGAAAAATGGTGAGAAACGGGGACCAAAAAGAAACAGGATGCGGGTAAGTATGGATAGGTACGTTGAGCTACGTTTTACTGCGCCTGGCAACTTGCCCAGCATGTGGACGAGTCTGCAGTGAACTACGTTGAACTACACTTAAGTACAGGCAGCCTCAGATAAATACGTTCAGCTACGGATCAATTTGCATGACTAGGTTCGCATTAAGGTTTAGTAATGGGTCGACAAGTTTCATATAAATAGGCCATGTGTAGCCAGCATTTTCATTACGATTATCTTTAACATCATGTCAAACTAGGGCAAGGTATGTTTCAGTACGGATAACTATGTTTAGTACGTTTAACTACGGTTGAATAAGTTTCAACCAAGTTGGACTAAAGTCACGCTCAAATGTCTACGGATCTCTTAACTTTTGTGCATGTTCAAAAGTTGGAAAAACTTGCAAGTTTGGGATAAGTCTTGAATACATTTTGACCAAGTGTCGGTACGGATTGATACGGATTACTACTTTGAGGTATGGCTTAGGTACGGATCAATATGGATTACTACGTTTCTATCCGTAGCTAGATGTAGTTATCCGCGCCGTATGTGTGACTGGGGTATTACCTAGTTAGGTTAAGTTTAAACACTGGTACATTGTTGCAATTGCATCAAAATGAAGACATGTAACAGCTTTTTAAAAATAGTTTTTAAAGGTGCTTAACTGTCCAGAAGTGCGACCCCTTCATGCAGTCCCTTTCCGTAATTCAGTATATATATATATGAGTAAATTGACAATGGTTTTGTAGACTGATATACATGTTTTATGTGCTATTTAATTTTCATGTAAAACAATGCTTTCTTTCTATGATTTGGTGATGTTCAAACTTTTTTCTCCCAAACATGGATCTAACTGTTAAAACTTTATTTCAAATCTGTAACAGCTACAAACCTGTCATCTAGAGTATATAATGACTGACATTTTAGGGTGTTGGACATGTTACAATATAACAATGAAATAAAAAATCATACTGTAGTGAGTATAAACATTCATTCTATGAAATGTGTAATATTGTTCTAAGTTTCAAGTAACAGAGTTCTCAAAAATACTGACTATATGTTGGGTTCATATAAAAGTTGCATGCACCATGCAAAATGTCACAACACAACATTTTCACAAAAATGATGACTGATAACAATGTAGTACTCCTCAAACTAATGCAAGAATTGGATTTGAAATGTATTGCATTAGAACTTTTAGCAATTACTTTTGATTTTGCCTGTGTATATTAATGACCTGTTTTTAATGACTTTAAATACCTCACTGTTTTCTTTGGGATCCTTACATTACTTTGAGAAGTTTACTGTACAGTATCAAGATAAATGAGCCATGCCATGAGAAAACCAACATAGTGGCTTTGCGACCACCATGGATCCAGACCAGCCTGCGCATCCGCGCAGTCTGGTCAGGATCCATGCTGTTCGCTAACAGTTTCTCTAATTGCAATAGGCTTTGAAAGCGACCAGAATGGAATGCAAACCCACTATGTTGGTTTTCTCATGGCATGGCTCATTAATGATTTATGAATCTTTTTCCCTGCTGAACTGCCTTTCTATAATGTATCCTTTTCCCCTATTCCTTGTAAATACAATAAATTAACATTATAAACACGACCAAACAACATTTTAATACTTTTAATATTGAATCCAATCCCGACAAGACTTTATAACAGGAAGGTCATGATGACCCTGGATCGCTCACCTGAGTAATATGAGCTAGATATTTCAAATGTCAAACTGATGATAAAATATTAAGAAAGTCAGTAGGTCACATTCATGGTCAATGAAATTCAGTTTTACGCTTGGTGTGCAAAACTATGTATGTCATCAAAATTTCAAGGCTGTATCTTAAAAAACAAGAAAGTAGGTCAGTAGGTCAAGGTCACAGTCAAGTGACATCATATTACTTGGGGTCATCAGGTAATTATAATTATAATCTTGGAAACAGGATCAGATGATTTTTTAAGTATTTTTTCCTACATAACTCACATAATAACTAAGTGACCCCAGGGCGGGGCCTCTTTTAACCCCAGGGGCATAATTTGAATAATTTTGGTAGAGGACTACTAGACAATGCATCATACCAAATATCAAAAGCCTAGGTCGTATGGTTTCAGACAAGAAGATTTTTAAAGTTTTTTCCTATACAAGTCTATATAAAGCTTGGGACCCCCAGGTCAGGGCCTCTTTTCACCCCAGGGGTACAATTTGAACAATTTTGGTTGAGGACCATAAGACAATGCTAAAAACCACTATCAAAGGTCTAAGTGTTGTGGTTTCAGATAAGAAGATTTTTAAACTTTTTTTCCTATATAAGTCTATGTAAAACTTGGGACCCCTGGGGTGGGGCCATATTTGACCCTAGGGGGATAATTTGAACAATCATTGTAGAGGACCACTAGATGATGCTACATATTAAATATCGAAGCCCTAGGCTGTGTGGTTTTGTACAAGAAGATTTTCAAAGTTTTCCCTATATAAGTCTATATAAACCATGTGACCCCCCAGGGCGGGGCCATATTTGACCCTAGGGGGGTAATTTGAATAATTTTGGTAGAGGACCACTAGATGATGCTACACACCAGATATCAAAGCCCTAGGCCCTGTGGTTTTGGACAAGAAGATTTTTACAGTTTTTCCTGTCCGTTGTCATGGCAACCAGAGTTCTGCATGGAATTAAATTCTTTGAACAATTTTGAAAGGAGGCCATCCAAGGATCATTCCTGTAAAGTTTGGTGTAATTCTGCCCAGTGGTTTTCAAGAAGAAGATTTTTTTAGAAAATGTTGACAGACACACGACGGATGACTGATGACGGACATTGAGCGGTCACAAAAGCTAACCATGACTCAGGTGAGCTAAAAACATTATGAAAAGCAAATCCAGACTTTGTGGACAACCCTAGTACATTATACATAAAACCTTTATGGACAACTATAGTTCATTAAATATAAAACCTTTGTGGACAACCCTTTACATTAAACATTAAAACCATTGTGGTCAACCATAGTACATTAAATACAAAATCTTTGTGAACAACCAAAGTACATTAAATATAATAAACTTGGTGGACAACTAGTATAGTACATTAAACATAAAACCTTTGTGAACAACCATAGTACATCAAATACAAAATCTTTGTGGACAACCCTGCACATTAAATATGAAACTTTTGAAGATGACCATAGAACAATAAATACAACATCTTTGTTGACAACCATAGTACATTACATATAAAACATTTGTAGACAACCTAAGTATATTAGATACAAAACCTTTGTGGACAACTATAGTACATTAAATACATGAGGGCCATGATGACCCTATATCGCTCACCTGAGTTTAATTGCTTGCCTGAACAAATTTCTTTGCTAAAGCTTCAAAAACAAAACAAACAAGCAAATTCGATGAATTGGTATCCCCCGCCGAAATGGTTTGTGGTGAGGAATGGCAAAAAAATATATCTGGCAAAATGTTAAGGATGTTACTAAGAAGCAAATAATTTCATTAGTCAGAATCAATTTAAGGACGCTTGCTACAGTTTCGTAATTTTTTTTCTCAATAATAGATTTTGATGAAATGTTTTGTATTAAAAGATCATGTTATAATCAATTCAAGGACGCTCGCTACAGTTTCGTAATTTTTTTCTCAATAATAGATTTTGATGAAATGTTTTGTATTAAAAGATCATGTTATGATGTATTGAAAAATGAAATAAAAATACTAGGTCACGGGCTTTGTTTCAATTTAATTTTCCCCTAGATATGGTGCTATTTTTGCATTTTTCAAAATTTCTATAATCCTAAAATATATTTCAGTAAAGTACAATAAGCAGTATAAATTTGACATCTAAGCATTTTTATAACGGAAAACAATATATCTATTTGAAACATGCTCGGAGAAATCAAAAGAAAATGATTTTGTAAAGAAAGGAATACTTGTTCAGCAGACCCAAGGGCTATTTTTGCATATTTTAGTCAATTTTAAGTTGGTACTTCTGCTATTTCATCGAGTTTCACATAAGAGCATACATCTGATCTCCCGCGCAGGAGGGTCAAAATCCCGATTTTTTCACCTTGCCTCCAGTCTCCCGACCAAAACCATAATTCTACCGCTTTTATAAAAAAAAAAAAAATCAGTATTATGACTGGGTTGATAATTACCAAGGAGTGCCAAACATGTTTACACCTTAAATCAACGTGTCACTGACTGTTGTGTATTATACATGTTTGATACACATGTAGCTGGAGGAAACAGTTGTTTTTCACAGGAGAATTTTGATAACATGATTAATTGTTTGTTTTGATAAGGGATTAGACAAACAGGGCCTTTTCCACCTGTCTCACGGGGCCGAATATCGGCCCATTCTCAATGCCAGTTAGGCTCCATTTTTTACCAATTTGAAGCACTCCCAGTCATAAGAAATAATTCCCAGCTGAAATGAATTTTTGATTATTCAAAGAAAAGTTTTGTTCGGTATAAAATCACATAAATAATTGTTGGAAAAACCAACCCATTACTATTTTTAGAACAATGTTATTTCTCCTTAATAATGCAGTTACGCCATTTTCTTCCAATGTTTACCAATTTAATTTGCTACTAAAATCAGACTTACTTCATTGAAAATTGAATGAAAACACACACTCATTTATTTCATAACATCAATCTACATTATTTTGGTAAGGGTTAATACATGCTGATGCATTTCTGCACATGTTTTCTGTTTTTCATGTCAAAGTCATTAGTGATTAGTATTTTTATACGAAAGTGGGTGGGGTAAGGAACTTACATAATTTATGAGTTGTGTTCAGACTAATTTAGAGTCCTCGAGTAGAATAATGTTAATGCATGTTAACCACCATTTCAGACCTAAATTGAGACTTTGTTTCTAAAAATTTAATCTGTTAAGAAAGTTTAAAGTTAGAACAAGAGGGAGCTTCTGTAAGACAGCATGCTCGACTTTTCTCAGTGATTGGCTCTGAATTAAAGCTTTGCCAGTAAAAGGGGCATAATAGTCAATAGCTTTGAATGTAACAGAGATACTGGACATTATATAAAACTTTAACCAAAAATTTAAGTTAAAAGTGGCATAACTCTGTCAAAATTCAAATCAAGAGTTATGAGGATTGTTTCTTCTGGTGTAGACTTATGCGTTATTGTGTGGCCTAAAATGTTGGATTTTCTCTCTAAGTTTTGTGTCCGCGCGCTTAATTTATGTCGATAAAAAACCTCCAGTTTTGAGACCTCAACTCCAGCTGAAAAATGGCAAACCTCCAGTTTTGGGATTCTGAACTTATCACATGTATGCATAATAGAATTTAATCAAACTCTGCACATACCTTTGGTTATGTCTACCTAATCTAAAACAAGAGGGTCATGATGACCCTGGATCGCTCACCAGAGTAATATGTTTCAAATGTCAAACTGATGATTTTTAGAAACTTTTTGGAAAATTTTCCAATGTACAATCAAGTAACCCCTGGGGCGGGGCCAATTTTACCCCGGGGGTCATGATTTGAATAAAGTTTGTAGAAGTCGACTAGGCAATATTACATATCGAATATCTAAGATCTAGGCCTTCTGGTTTATTTTAAGCAAATTTATGAAGATTTCCCAATGTACAATAAAGTAAACCCTGGGGCTGGGTCAATTTGACCCTGAGGGGGTCAATATTTGAACAAATTTTGTAGAGGTCCACTAGGCAATGCTACATGTCGAATATCTAAGCTCTAGGCCTTCTGGTTTATTTTGAGAAAATATTGAAGATTTTTCTATGTACAATCAAGTAACCCCGTGGGGCGGGGCCAATTTGACCCCGGGGGTCATGATTTGAACAAATTTTGTAGAGGTCTACTAGGCAATGCTACATGTCAAATATCTAAGACCTAGGCCTTCTGGTTTATTTTTAGAAAATTTTTGAAGATTTTCCTATGTAAAATCAAGTGACCCCTGGGGCGGGGTCAATTTTGACCCTGGGTTCATGATTTGAATAAATGTTGTAGAGGTCCACTAGGCAATGCTACATGTGAAATATCTAAGCTCTAGGCCTTCTGGTTTATTTTAAGAAAACTTTTGAAGATTTTTATATGTAAAATCATGCGACCCCTAGGCCGGGGTCAATTTTGACCCCGGGGGGTCATGATTTGAACAACTTTAGTAGAGGTCCACTAGGCAATGCTACATGTCAAATATCTAAGCTCTAGGGCTTCTGCTTTTTGAGAAGAAGATTTTTTAAGGTTTTCCTATGTAAAATCAAGTGACCCCTGGGGCGGGGTCAATTTTGACCCCGGGGGTCTGATTTGAACAAATTTTGTAGAAGTCCACTAGGCAATGCTACATGTGAAATATCTAAGACCTAGGCCTTCTGCTTTATTTTTAGAAATTTTTTGAAGATTTTCCTATGTAAAATCAAGTGACCCCTGGGGCGGGGTCAATTTTGACCCCGGGGTCATGATTTGAACAATTTTAGTAGAGGTCCATTAGGCAATGCTACATGTCAAATATCTAAGGTCTAGGGCTTCTGGTTTTCGAGAAGAAGATTTTTCTATGTAAAATCAAGTGACCCCTGGGGCGGGGTCAATTTTGACCCCGGGGTCATGACTTGAACAAACTTGGTAGAGGTCCACTAGGCAATGCTTCACACCAAATATCTAAGCTCTAGGGCTTCTGGTTTTTGAGAAGAAGATTTTTAAAGTTTTTCCTTTCGGTTGCCATGGCAACCAGAGTTCTGCATGGAATTCAATTCTTTGAACAATTTTTAGAGAAGACCATCCAAGGAACATCCCTGTGAAGTTTCATCAAAATTGGCCTGTTGGTTTAGGAGGAGATGTTGTTTAAAGGAAAGTGTGGACGGACGGACGGCGGGACGCCGGACGGTGAGCGATCACAACAGCTCACCCTGAGCACTTTGTGCTCTGGTGAGCTAACAAAAAGAAAATTGATAGGTCACCATATAAGATTTCGCTTAAATCAAATTACAACGAGGTGGGGTGTAGCGGGCATTTATACAATGCAGGTTTGTACGAAATACTCTTTCAGTGTTTGAGCAAATGACTTAGAGATATATCAAATTATCAAATGGCAGATTTCTTAATAAGCGAATTTTAAGGTGTTTCTGAAGCATTTTGATGTCATAGAATGATGAAAGTTTCCGCCTTTCTCCGAACAAAACCTATAGTTTAAGAATACGGATGTACGGTATGGGTATGCTACGGGATTAGCAAAGCAGAGTTGGAGCGCCGGTATAAATTACAGACTCCAGTATATGTCAGATTGAAGCAATTTGAACTAAAAGTACTTTAAATGTATATATTTTGTAACCATGGTGATACTTATCCTAACCTCTAGTCAGTATATTTTACATATTATACATTAAATGCATGCGAACATAAATAATTTGCGAATTTTTGCCGTAAACGACATTAGATAATCACTTCCGGGCATGCTCAGAAGACTGCTCCAACTCTGCAATGAGCTACATCGATTAGAAACACAACCAAATTGGCACAGTGTCGGGGTAAATATCGACCCGTCTGGAAAAAACTGCAGCGGGCGCCTTTAACAGAAAATTAATGCTTTTATTGGGGGGTGGGGGGCAGCGGGGGTGACCGGGTGAGGGTTCAAAACTTCACATGTTGATTATAAATATTCGGGGGGTGGAAAGGATATGGATGCATGATCGGGGTAGTGGGCATGACTGGGTGGAGGAGTGAGGTGGGGGAATGATACAACTTTGCATGTTGATAAATATTCATGGAAGGTTTGAAAAAAAAATTAAAAATGGAATTTTTTTTTGGGGGGGGGGGGGAAGAGAGGGATGTTTATAAAAAGAATGAAAGAAGTTTAATGAAATTCTACCAATTGGTTGGTTTGTTATGTTCAAATCTGTGGATTTTTTAACAATTAAAGGGCAATAACTCTAAGAAAAATTGACCAATTAATAAAAAATAACGGGCATCATCGAAGTATGTTGGTTCATATTTATTTCAAGTTTCATGAAATTCTACCTGGTTGTTACTGAGAAATGACTGCAGACGTGGATTTTTCATTAAATCAAGGGCTATAACTCTAAAGGAAATTGACCAATCCAAAAAAAAATTTGACGGCCATCGTCGCAGTATGTTGGTTCATGTTTATTTCAAGTTTTATGAAATTCTACCCACTAGTTACTGAGAAATGGCTGCGGACGGACAACACCATTTTAATACCCCTCTCCCGATTTCATCGGCGGGGGATAAAAACTAGATGAGAAAGTCATGATAAAGATTCTTCAAGATAAGTACTGAAATCTGTTAAAAGATTATACAAATCTCTGCTGTAGCTTCAAAAACAAGAAAGTACGTCAGTAGGTCAGGGCTAAGAACACTGAAGATGAGTATTGAAATCTTTATTGAAAGTTAATGACGTGGTCCAAATTTCTATACTGTTATGATCAGTGTGCAAAATTGTATATGTCATCCAAATTTCAAGGTTGTATCTTAAAACACAAGAAAGTAGGTCAGTACGTCAGGGTTACAGTCAACTGACCCCTAATTACTTGGGGTCATCAGGTAATTATAATTAAACAATCTAGGAAATATGATCAGATAATTTTTGAAGCTTTTTTTCCTATATAACTTATATACAAGTCACCGCCGTGGCGGGGCCTCTTTTCACCCCAGGGGTATAATTTGAACAATCTTGTTAGAGAACCACTAGGCAATGCTACATACCAAATATCAAAGGCTTAAGCCTTGAACTTTCAGACAAGAAGATTTTTAATTTTTTTCCCTATATAAGTCTATGTAAAACTTGGGGCCCCCGAGGCAGGGCCTCTTTTCAACCCAGGAGCATAATTTGAACAATTATGGTAGAGGACCATAAGGCAATGCAACATACCAAATATCAAAGGCCTAGGCCTTGTGGTTTCAGACAAGAAGATTTTTAAAGTTTTTTCCTATATAAGTCTATGTAAAACTTGGGACCCCCGGGGCGGGGCCTCTTTTAACCCCAGGGGCATTATTTGAACAATCTTTATAGAGGACCATTAGATGATGTCACATGCCAAATACTGAGGCTCTATGCTTTGTGGTTTTGGACAAGAAGATTTTCAAAGTTTTCTCTATATAAGTCTATGTAAACTAGTGACCCCCAGGGCAGGGCCATATTTGACCCTAGGGGGATAATTTGAACAATCTTGGTAGAGGACCACTAGATGATGCTACATGCTAAACATAAAAACCTTATAACCTGTGGTTTTGGACAAGAAGATCTTTTAAGTTTTTAATTTCAGCTGCCATTGCAACCAGAGTTCTAAATGGAATTGAATTCTTTGAATAATTCTTAAAGAAGACCATCCAAGGAACATCCCTGTGAAGTTTCATCAAAACTGGCCTTGTGGTTTAGGAGGAGACGTTGTTTAATGGAAAGTGTGGCCGGACGCCGGACGGACAGATGTTGAGTAATCACAATAGCTCACCCTGAGCCTTTGGCTCAGGTGAGCTAATAAAACCTTTGTGGACAACCCTGTATATTAAATATGAAACTTTTGTGGGCAACCATAGAACAATAAATATAAGATCTTTGTGGATAACCTGAAAAATAAATATTACATCTTTGTGAACAAGCCTCTACAATAAATATATAAGGTGTATTGTGCATAAAACATAAAAAGGTACAATCAGAATGATATGTTTAAGAGTTTTGTGTGCACTATTTCCTTAAGTAAAAGTTTATCTTACACCCACTAAATAAGCAAACCCTGTTTCCTTAACCTATCTGTACAATGTGGCAAGTCTTTTGAAATTATAACGTAACTTTTTAGGCTGCCTGACTGAAAAGTAGGGGTGACTATTGAGGCCAATTTTGACTATTGCAATACTATTGATATTGCTGAAAAACTATTGCGATACTATTCTATTGCAGGTTACTATTGAGATACTATTGCAATAGTTATCGGCCACCATGTTTTATACAGTAAAACTACCAACTGGCATTGTTACACAGTGTAAGACATGGCACTGTTTATAATTGCTGCCAATACACACTGAGATGTTTGTATAATTGAAATGGACAAAAATAAATCTAACATTAAATATTTTAAACATTTTTTCTATTTCTTGCCTTCCTTGTTTTTGAAACAATAAGTAAAACAATAATCCTATGCAAGGTATACTCAAACGAATCGGCCATTTTGTTGCGAATGTCAACATGTTTATTAACCAAAAGCATCGAAAAAGACGAAAATTGATGGATCGGACTAAGGTGTACCAGCACTAAATGAAGGGCCCTACTGAACAGTTTGCTATATCATACAAGTAGCCTACTTTCTCCGTGTCCATAGTACATTTCCCCATTTATGATTAACATGTTATTTAAATATATTTAATCAAAGTTTCTAAGAAACTAAATTTATTAATTATCTCCCAGACTTCCCAGTCCTTTGTGGTAATTTAATTACGTGAGGGTAATTATTGTAATGGAGACGTAAACATTTTCCGAGGCGCAAATGAAAGCTGGCTCTGTTTCTTGGTTTAGTAATTATAAATTATTTCTGTATTTACTAAAATTTCAAAACTATCGATTGTTGAAGGAACTATCGGCGATTGTTATTGGATTGTGACTTTTCTATCGAGACACCCAGTATCGCAATGCATCGATATTTCGATGTATCGTTACACCACTACTGAAAAGGTACCCCCAATGGCACATACATGTCAGCGGAGTATTTAGAAAAGATTAAGTTCCGTGGATGAGTGTTGGGGACAGATTTCACATAAATTCAAAATTTCTACCAATTTATAAAATGTGGACAAAGACAAAAAGACTTCTTACTTCAAGCTGGTTCCCAATGCTTTTAATCATGCATCTAACATGTTTGTAAAGGACAAGATTTAGTCCCACTGCAGTCTGTTTACTTCTAGTGTTTATATTCTTATGAAAAATGCACATTTAAGGATAACATGGTGTAATAGCCATATTTCATATCTTGTAACTGGATGGTAAAATTTAAATGAAATTTGGTCACTTCAAAGACATTCAAAATTAAAAACTTTTCACCGAGAGATTTTTCAAATTTTATCATTTTTGGGGGAGATAATCGGTATTGAAGTTAACACTGATGCCTATGGGAAATATATAATTTCTTTGATTATGAGAATCTGAACTTGAGTTTCGAGAAAATTTTGCGGTAGAAAGCTGCATTATTTGATTCTGATACAGATATCAAAAAGAAATCTAAAATTCCCCATAGGGAAAAGGAGAAAATCATTTTTTTCTAGTTTTCAGGTGGAGATAACTCATGAAAAGCCAAAATTATCATGAGAGGTAATCTAAAGGAAATTTTTGAGAACTTCTGTCACTATATAACTTGTCAATATGCACCTTATTTCCATCGTTTGACATTTTTAAAGCTTTTGGTGAAATTGAGGCCTATTACACCATGTTATCCTTAAATGGATAAAATTCCAGGTATATTTCCTTATATGGTGATATTATATTTACTAATCAGGGTGATGTTTTATTGCTCATGCATTTTTAAAACTCTGCTAGCCGATGATTGAAAATTAGTTGTGTTCATATCTGTTTTTCATGCAAAGTACACATTCGAGATTTCATGCTTTTATTCATAACAAAACTTCAAGTTAATTGTGACTGAAGATACAGGATGCAAAATATATATCCCCCCTCTCCCCCCCAAAAAAGGGAAAAAAAGGAAAAATAAATTAAAAACCCGGAAGCTACACTTTTTAAAGATGAGCGTAGTTTAATTAATGATACATTTTAATTAGAAAAACAAATGCCAGTATTGTAATACATTTAACACTAAAGATGAAGCCCATTTCAGCACTCTATCTAGAAAAGTACTGATTGAAAATTTAAACCTGCAACTATTAACAAAAATATTTTCTCATTGAATTTGAACTGTCTTTCATTTTTCGTAAAAACCATATTATCTGAAACCTGAAAATGTTGCGGTTTTTTATTCAATGTTTTATTTTATCCCAATTTTAACTTGTCTTCTATGTGTTGTTTGCAGCCATTGCTAATAAATTGTATAAAATTATGTTTTTCCAAAGCCAGGTCACTGCCTTGACACAATTTAAATTCTATAATACTGCATTTTTTTTCAAGAATTGGACCTTACTTCAAAATCCATAATATATTATTTTTGGAATCCTACAAAAAGCTTTAAAAAAAACACTGTTTTGTAGTTAGTGTGTAACATTAATGCATTCCCCAAGAGTAAAAAGACAGGAAGATGAAAAAGAGGGAAAAAAAGATTGAAACTGTAGCATAGCAGTAAATTGTCAATCTATCCTAAGTTGCAGAGGTTTACCTGTTCTGGTTTGTCCGCAGGATCCTAAATCAAAATCCCGTATAAAGTCAGTATTAGAGGAAAACAGTTTCCTCCGGGTTAAGAAATATTTGTCTAAGAATCATACTGAAAAAAAAATCCAGTTTTCATCCTCCATTTTGAATTATAATAGAATATTTCAAAGTTCATAATTTCACTTCTATCTAAGTTGGTGAAACATTCCCACTAAGATTATCACTAAGTGAGACATCTATACCTTACCTGGACACTGACAGACTTTGACTTTTCCTTAATGGAAATAAAAATTGTTTGACAAACAGGACTGAAAATCTGTTGGATAGTATCGAATATGATCATAGAACAAGAATGAGACAAAAATATGTAGTTATAGTATTATTCGCAAAATATTGTTTCTTTGATTAACTTTAGTAAAGGCTGAGTGACTAAAACCAAACTACAAAACATGATTGGCCAATAAAGTAATTCATAAACTATGAACATATCTATGTCTCTTTTAAGTGCCTTACTTATAATTTGAAAGTAGAGAGCATTTTTTTAATACTTGAAAAATCTGTAACCTAGCTATTCTTGGCTTTACAAGATGATTCCTTGGATTCCAAATAAACAAATCTAAATTCCTACATATTTTCACTACAGCTATCATATATGTGAACATTTTGGTGCTAAGTGCAACATTGTCAAAGCATGATGTGATAGGATTGACTTAACATAAGCATCTACTGACCATGATGTGATGGGAACTGATCTAGGTCACACAGAGGCTCATGACAATCATGCTAGGACAATATTCAGACAGGTCACAGAACATTTTATTCCTACTGTGCATGCAAGAGAGAATTATGAAATCACGACTTTGTAATTTTTCCTACGCGTATCTTATTTGATACATGGAAAATTATGTTTAACAAAAGCTGTTTTAACAGAAATAATTTCTGCTTTCTCAAGAAACTTCAGCAAAAAATTTCTTTTAAAGAAGACAGTTTACAAATGTCTTACAATTACTTACAATTAAGCAAGATTTGGAGATTTAGTAATCAACTTAAGTAAATGAAAAAATTACATTTCGTGGGCTGAGCGCGAAACTATTGTAACTGTATATGAATAAAGAACAAGATACAATAGTTTTGCGCTCAGCCCTCGATTTATTAATTTCTGATTTAGAGGCAGAAAAAGATTGTATGATATCTATTATATATATTTCACAATTCAAAGCAAAATAAATTTGTCTCTTACTTGTATACAGGTATTTCTAACAAATAAAAACTGTCTATTATTGGTTTTATAAGGGCTTCTACAAATATTACGTTTTTCTGTAACAAAGTTAAGCACACTATCTTCACATCACAAAAAATATCTAAAATATTAAACAAGGTGTATATGAATGGACAGCTTACCATTATAAGCGTTTCCATGGAAACAAAGTATTTACTCCACCAATCCATGGCTTCTTCATCTAGTTCATCATCATCTATAGTTGACCGTCTGCGACGACGCCTTGTATTCTCTTCTGTCTTTTTGTCCTTTTGCTGTGCTCCCTATACATTTTACACAATGTAGATAATTAACGCTTACCATGCTAAATTTCTATAATGAGCTTATCCATCTTTCAATCTGGACAGTACCATTAACTGTTAAAAGGTGTGCTTACAAAAAAGATACTGACTGAATAGCGAACAGTGCAGATCTTGATCAGACTGCATGGATGTGCAGGCTCATCATGATCTACACTGGTCGCAAAGGCAGAATCAATCGTGTCCAGCATGCTAAGGATTAAATCATATTAAGCATTTGAGTTTCAAAAGAATCGAACAAAGTGAGATAAAAGTTTCAGATTGTAACAAAGTGAGATAAAATTTTCAGAAGTATCAAGCTTGATCCTATAAACATATTTGAACAAGTTTGAAGGGAAGGAAAATTTTAATGAAAAACAATTGCATTCCTTAACCATACCATACCAGAATAATTTCTTTCAGAGGGAGAAAACTTGCTAGGGCTCAACTCCAGTATAGTATTTTTGTTGTTATTGTTGGGTTTTAGTATCTCCATTCGAATGGCAACATTCTTGCTCTTAATGAAGAAGGAACATTAGAATGCATTATGTTAAATGCAAAGATGGACACCTGCTAGCACAGCTGGATGTCTTCTTCACATAATTAAGATTAAAACCATATTATAGGCATGGGGCAACTGACTGACACTGACCATAACCATTATGCCACAAGGGCTTCTTTCAGTGTGAGTTAATGGCAGATGACCTTGGTAAAAAAAGTCTGAAATTGAGATAGGATAACTTGATAAAAATTGCTATCTAAGATGAAGATCGAATATGACAGCGATTCATACCCTATCAATTGTAATTTGTGTTTCCTTCTTTATAAGAGGGAAGTTTTCATCAATATTCACTGCCACGTCTGATGCCTTCACTGATACAGGTCCCGTGTGTATAATATGAGGTGCATCGGGTCTCTTCCCTGTAAACAGAATAGTATATCATCCAAATAAGACATCTGAATAAAATAATAGAAAGAAGAGAATATCATCCAGATAAGACATTTATTAACCTAAGCAGCAATAACAGTATAAAATCCAAATTAGACATTCAATTTTAATCTGTGCAAAATAATAGTATTTCATCCAGATAAGACATTCAGATTAAAATTTGAGAAATAATGGTATATCATCCAAATAAGACATATGAATTATAATCTAATCAAAGAATAGGGTATCATCCAGGTAAGACATGTAAAGTTTAGGATGAGTGTGAAATAATATCAAATCAGATTATAGCCTGTGTACTGAAAATACATAATCAAATGGCACAGTAAGCCAAATCTGCACTCTGGTGACAGTAGTTGACTTCTACCTCTTTACTTAACCTGTGAACAGCTTAAACCATGTTACACATACCTTGAAATAGCTTTTATGAGGGAAGAGCTTTTTTCAATATTACACATACCTGGGAACAGCTTTTACCATGCATGTCAAACCTACCTTGGAACAGCTTTCGCCATGTAACATGTACCTTGGAACAGCTTTTACCATGTAACACCTACCTTGGAACAGCTTTTGTCATGTAATATGTACCTTGGAACAGCTTTAACCATGTAACACCTACCTTGGAACAGCTTTTGCCATGTTACATATACAGTGGAACCTCCCTAATCCGAACCCCTCTAATCCGAAAACCTCTCTAAACTGAACAAATTATTTGGTACCATTTTTTCTTATTCATTCTCTTTTGTAAAAATATCCTTGTAATCCGAAACCTCTCTACTCCGAGAACCGAACAAACTTTTGTGATTTTAATATCTAATTGCATTAAAATCTACCCTTCTAATCCGAACCTTAGTCAATGTTTCTGATGTAAATCTTGCTCATTTTTGACATTTTTGAGTCTGTTTACAATTTTAACTATTACTCTTTATAAAGGAGTCAACAAAAATAGGCTCCAACACGGATAATCAAAACTCATGCCAAATTTTTGCTTTGAAGATCCATGCAATAAGCACAGGACTGGTGTGAAAGGAGCAAATTCAAGTAGTTTGTTTGAACAGAACTTTGTAAGAATGTCAGTGTAAAAGTTCCATATTAATCTGTTTATCCTGTACCTTCCTCAAAACTTTTTGTGCAATTTATTCATTTAAAGCCGCAAATTTATTCACTGAAAGTGGTACTAAATCGAATCATTACAATAACCGGACAAGTATGTAAAATATTCTCCTTTTAGCTTCTTTCTGGGAATGTAGGAGTGGTGAAAAAATGTTTACAAGTGATATTGAGTTGAATTTAGCATGAAATTTACATTACCTCAAAGCAATCTACATGCTGCTTATAATTTGATTATTTTTATTAGTCTGTACACAAAAAGATAAATTTACACATCATGTGTAAAAAATAGCACAATTTTTCATTCTAAACTAGTAACCGTTCTAATCCGAAAACCCCTCTAATCCGAACATTTTTGTTGGTCCGAGCATCTTCAGATTAGACAGGTTCCACTGTACCTAGGAACAGCTTTTGCCATATTACACATACCTAGGAACAGCCTTTGCCAGGTTACATATACCTGGGAACAGCTTTTGCCATATTACACATACTTAGGACCAGCTTTTGCAATGTTACACACCTTTAAATAGCTTTTTATCTCATTACACATACCTGGGAACAGCTTTTGTAAAGCCTGTTTGGCTTTCTTCGTTGTAGGAATATACATGAATTTATGAATGGAGTTGATGACATGGGTACCAACTAATACGTATCTACCAAAGTTACGACAATCAACACATCTGATTGTTATAGGTGGACAATACAGCTCATTTTCCGGAAGTTCCTGCAATGAATGTTTGATTTAATTTAACTGAAACAATTTCATGTTGACTTTATCAAATTCTTTATCATATATCGAGAGCAAATTTTTCTAAATAGTACATGTGCTTCTACTACACAAATTATGTAGCTGTCAGTTAAATTTTCCAGTTAAGGTAGTTCTACATGTTTGATCAACTGTAAGTGATGGCAGAACACCACTTATCCATAAAACCTAGAATAATACCTCATAGCTGTTATATGGGTAGCATAAATGCATATCCCTTTTGTTTTGTGTTAAACAGTTAGTATTGCTGTTTTTTGTAAACTTAATTCTTACAATAGATAGGTTTTTATATACAACATTCAAAATAATAACACACAAAAAAAATGTAAATTCTCCCAATTATTGGTAGCATAAATGCTGCTGGGTACGATCATATCCTTTGTGATATGTGTCAAACAGTCCGCATTGCTTTTTTTCCTAATCTTAATTCTGTGAACAGAATATGTAAAATAGTTCAAAATAATAACACAAACTAAGTAACTATTTAAACTCTTATTGAATAGTTAAGGTTCCAACCAATAATTCAGTACTTACAACATCAAAGTATTTGACGGGTACACTGAAATTAGGATTCTTCTTGCAATTCAATATAACAGCAGACTGTAAAACATGCCCTGCACACTCTATGTCAATACGTGGCTTGTCTACCGTAGTTAACTGTACACGCTTCAAGTCACGAACACCCCAGAAAAGTATCTGCAATATTTGCCAAATATTTTGAAAATCAAACATTGTAATTTCTATGTTGTGTACAACATGGTCTACATATCTTGCAAAATAGATAGTAGAAAATGGATATTGTGTAAAATATTGTCCGATACTGGAGAATGCATATTGTGTACAACATGGTTTACACATCTTTAAGTAGGATACTGGAGTATGCATATTGTGTACATGGTCAACATTCTAAGCTTGTAAGATAGATACTGGAGAATGGACGTTGTGTACAACATGGTCTACATATTTTTCAGTTGGATACTGGAGTATGTATATTGTGTAAAACATGGTCTACATATTTTTCATTTGGATACTGGAGTATGCATATTGTGTAAAATATGGTCTACATATCTTTCAGTTGGATACTGGAGTATGTATGGTCTACATATTTTTCATTTGGATACTGGAGTATGTATATTGTGTAAAACATGGTCTACATTTTTTTCATTTGGATACTGGAGTATGCATATTGTGTAAAACATGGTCTACATATTTTTCAGTTGGATACTGGAGTATGCATATTGGGTAAAATATGGTCTACATATTTTTCAGTTGGATACTGGAGTATGCATATTGGGTAAAATATGGTCTACATATTTTTCAGTTGGATACTGGAGTATGTATATTGTGTAAAACATGGTCTACATATTTTTCAGTTGGATACTGGAGTATGTATATTGTGTAAAACATGGTCTACATATTTTTCAGTTGGATACTGGAGTATGTATATTGTGTAAAACATGGTCTACATATTTTTCAGTTGGATACTGGAGTATGCATATTGTGTAAAACATGGTCTACATATCTTTCAGTTGGATACTGGAGTATGTATGGTCTACATATTTTTCATTTGGATACTGGAGTATGTATATTGTGTAAAACATGGTCTACATTTTTTTCATTTGGATACTGGAGTATGCATATTGTGTAAAACATGGTCTACATATTTTTCAGTTGGATACTGGAGTATGCATATTGTGTAAAATATGGTCTACATATTTTTCAGTTGGATACTGGAGTATGTATATTGTGTAAAATATGGTCTACATATTTTTCAGTTGGATACTGGAGTATGTATATTGTGTAAAACATGGTCTACATTTTTTTCAGTTGGATACTGGAGTATGTATATTGTGTAAAATATGGTCTACATATTTTTCAGTTGGATACTGGAGTATGTATATTGTGTAAAACATGGTCTACATATTTTTCAGTTGGATACTGGAGTATGTATATTGGGTAAAATATGGTCTACATATCTTTCAGTTGGATACTGGAGTATGTATATTGTGTACAACATGGTCTATGTATCTAATAAGTTGGATACAAGAGTAAGCAAATGTATTACATATTAATACTAATTTTTCATAAATTTATCTACTGTACGTTCTGGCATATAAGGTGCACTCGCTTATAAGACGCATCCCGACATTGGATGTACAATCTGGGGTCTTTTCCACTAACCCTTGTATAAGACGCGGTCATTTTTTTATATCAACAATGTCAAATATTTGTAGAAATGCATTATTTTTCGAACATTCTGTGTTTTTGGAAAAATGAAATGGTAGAAATCGCCATTATTTTTTTTTGTAAAAAAATGCAAACTTCAGTCATTAAATGAATGAGTGTTTTTTAACAATTAACATCCTAAAACAGTTCTCTGTAATTGGCGCCATTAACTTTTAACTTTGGACTGGAAATATGACTCCTAAAAATGCGTCTTTTAAGCGATTATGTATGGTACTTTCAAACAAAAACTTTCAATTTAGAGTCATATTATTTCAATATTCAATAAAATACCAATATGAACAGGAAATTAACAGGAAATAAACTTCTTTACAAGTAATAACTTTTCTCACCTCAATTCTGTGTTTACTAAGAATAGGTCTAATACCCTTTGGCACTGGCATGATTGGACCCCTATCCTGGCGTTCTGAGTCTGCCGGCATCTTCAAGGGAGGCAAATCCTGACCACCCATATCACCAAATGGTGCAAGCTGAAATATATCACTAAATATTACAGTTGGAAAATAATCTGGAGGGTCCTAAGCACATTCTTAAGATAGGCCAGAAATTTTACCACTGCTTGCAGAATGCTACAATTGCTTTCAAAGTTACCACTGCTTACAAATTTTACTAATGCTTACAATAAGCTAACTTTCAAGTTGCAGACGCAAACAAGCTTGTTGCAGCAGCAGACGCAGACTGACTGAAACCATACCTTACATCAAGAATAATCAGAAATGACTTAAGCATGGCCATGCAGCAGATTGTTATCAATGGACACTTTTGCTTATGAAATTCTAATTAAATTCAAAAAATTAAATTCTTCTTCCTAGGATTAATTTGATTTCAGATATATAAATATATGAGTGCCTTTGTGCAAAAACCAATGTTTTGGCTTTGCAATCAGCTAGGATCCCATCCGTGCACATCCATACTGTTCATTTATCCCCACATCCTTACTGTTTATTTATTAATTTCAGTACTTGTATACAAAAGCATGGTTCCAGGTTAGACTACATGGACGTGCAGGCTGATCATGATCCAAACTGGTCATAAAGCCCTAAAGTTGCTGCGCTCAGTTGTATTAATGCAGTCATGTCTATAATAAATGACTTGAGTGGTGGGACCAATGCTCAACATATACCAATAATTCATGTTCATAACATCTATCATAGGAACAATATTAAGAAATATTCCCTTTGTGCCAAATTCATTTACATTCTACTGTTCTTTTAACTCTGTTTCAATATCTGTCCAGCTTTTTCATCTACAATTCAATAAGCATAAATGTATTTTTAAGAAAACCACACTGGTTTTACATACCGTATTTTCCCGTATTAACGCCCCCGGGGGCGTTACATTTTCCAAAGAGGGGGCGTTTATTTGAGGTGAAAAAATGAAAATTTTTACAAAACTTAAAAACATCGTTCAAACTAGCTGTAAAGTGTTTCTGTGTTGTTTAATCCCCCCAGAACATAATTATTTGGCATCCAATTTAATACAGTGTGTCTTTTATGCATTTAAATACGGTACCTCGTGTATTCCATGTCTGGCTTTTTGACGCGCTCGTAGCACTACACATTACGTCATGACCCAAACAGCTGTGTACTCCGATAACATTTTCCTTAGTACATGTGGGTAGCTAATTGTGCAATACACAATGTCAATGGTTTGACACGCTGCTGTGCCTGCTTTTAAATTAAAAGTTCTTAAAACTGCCGAAGAAAAAGGTATATCGTCAACACATTGCTGCAAGTTTGTTTAAAGTCGGCAGGAAGCGTGTGCGCGAGTGGTATAAAAACAAATCAAAAATGTATTTACCGTTTAATTTTCTGTTACGTACCGTACTTAGTACAAATATTTTGGACTTACGGTACATGGACTGTTTAAAAGTGTGTTTAATTTTTAATACATTGGACTTTAGTACTGTAAATTACTTAATATGTGGACTTATAAAAATGAGGTAGGTGATTTTTTCCCGTTCTTGTTGACTTTTTTCCCCTCCAATATGGGTGGGGGGCGTTAATTAGAGGGGGGGCCTTAATTCGGGAAAATACGGTAATCATAAATAGTACATTCTTTGTTTGCTGTCACATCTTGTTTGCTCGGTTTTAAGCTTGGCTTTGATCCCATTACTCTGTTAGTAAATTGTCAGAGTTCTATGCCTTTATATATTCTGAAAGAGCACCTGAACCCAGCAGAAAGTCTTAAAGGTATATTAAACCCAAATATCTGACAGTACGATGAAATTAACAAGTTTATGTGTAGTACCAGTACTTCGCATTAGGTATAAAATTGTACACACTTAACACATGTACAGCTTAACACAGTATGAATGTGTACTATCACTAAAAAAGCTGGAAGTTTTTTACCAATAAACTGTGTAAATGTACAAGATTTAATTATGAATATAGCTCTACATACACACTTAATTTATGTATTTAGCGAAGTTAAATAGAGGATAATTGTTGGTTTTGGTGTAATATCACGTTATAATTTCACCGAGTGGGCACCAAAAGTGATATTTTCACGAGTGGCGCAGCCACGAGTGAAAATAACAACTTTTGGTGTTCACGAGTGAAATTACCGTGATATTACATCGATACCAACAATTTTTCTGTTTATTTTATGTCTAAAACTCTACTTTTGTTGTGTTTATTTCAATAAAATGTCGAAATTTGCGGGAAATTTTATCAGGAAGCATCGCAAAGATGACGTCATTTTAACGACGTCATCGTCATATTGTTTCCGGCTTTCAGTACGCTCGGTAAACTTTTTGACGTTAATCTGGGTATCAGATTTGATAATTTTCACTGAGTGGCCAGTGAGTTTATCAGGATATAATTCACCGTTATATTTCGATAAACCACCGAAAAACATAAAATAAATGCATCTAATTAGGATTTTCTGCATTTTAAGTGAATATTTAAAGATAAAGTATTTTAGTGAAAGATGGGCATTGGACATCTTTAAAGACTGCCGCACTGTTTGCATTATATTATAAAATTTGCATTGATCTTCTTAGCTAGAGACACTGGTTTAATGCAACAAACCTCAAAGATATGCTTCCACAAAATATTTTGTTTTAAGTTTTTCATTGGTTATCAAAGGAACACCAAGGTTTTGTCTCAGAATAGTTATATCACTACACTATTATACTATATAAGTCATAAAACAAGAAGAAATTTGAACACTTAGTTACAAGAAGCCTGGACAACAAATATTACAATATTCAGCTTCATCTAAAGCAACTGTTTTGGCTTCCTGGACCTAATGTGCAGCGCATGTCAATATGAGATCGTTTAATATACTTCTTGCTGTCAATAACTTAAGTTCTATAGATTCTGATGATGAATTTGAACTACTGTAAAGATCAGTTCTGCAGTGATCTTGAAGTTTATAACAGAGACAGGAAAAATGTTTTTGTTCCCATGGAATTCATTTGAAAAACATTTTCACCATATCTACCTAACTACAGTGTACTCAGAACTTGTGATTTTATTAGAGCTAAAGTATATCTACTGTAACAGTGAGTTTGGAGGTATATAGAACAGTGTGTGCGAGCATGACCACTCGCTACTTTAGATTTGACAAAAATGATCGTGTCCCACAACCATAGGCTATAATGTCATAGGTAATCGTTCAAGATGTTAAAGCGGTTAGTTTGATAAGTATAATAAATTTAGAAAGAATTTTTTTAAATATAGAAGCAGTTAACAAAATGTGAATTTTACAAAAATGAAATTGTTCACCATTACTATTTCATTTTGAAAGAAGTGAAATTTCCTTTTGATATAATCAAGAAAATACTTAACAAATGAGCCGTGCCATGAGAAAACCAACATAGTGGCTTTGCGACCAGCATGGATCCAGACCAGATCCATGCTGTTCGCTAATGGTTTTTCTAATTGCAAGAGGCTTTGAAAGCGAACAGCATGGATCCTGACCAGACTGCGCGGATGCGCAGGCTGGTCTGGATCCATCTGGTCACAAAGCCACTATGTTGGTTTTCTCATGGCGTGGCTCATTAATGTGAATAAAGTATAAATGGTGTACAAGCTAAAAATAGTCTTATTACTAGATTAGATAACTTGTGTTTTAGGTATACAAACTGCACACAGATAAGCAACTCATGCAAGATAATGTGTACCATACTTACACTGTCACCCGGCTAAGTAAGAAATAACAACATTCAAAACATCTTACTCCCCTCTTAAACACATTTCCTAACTCTTAAGCATGGCCCAGCTTTGACAGTTTGCATGTAGGTAACATTGTTTTAAATGTGCTTTATATAGTCAAACTTAAGTCCTTCAAATTCAAAATTTATTTGAGAAAGCCAAGTTTACATTAAAGCAACATATCGTTAGGTCTTCCATGTCATACTGCATTAAGCATATTAATTAAATGATGTAATAATTTGTATTGCATGATATTCATGCTAATTCAAACCAATCACACTAAAAGTGTATTTTAAAGTGGCAGGCAGTTTACTGAAACTGCAGGTAAATATGTTACCAATACAGAATTGCATTTATCTCAGCAACAGTGGATGTTTCAAACTGCATGCTATTTAATTTTTGTCAGCACGCTAATAAGGCAGTCTAAAAGACAGCTATATCCCACGCCACTGTTATGGATAGTAAAAGGGTTGATGGTACTGGGTGGAACCATTAAACATTTGAGTTGTGTCCTTGACCTTAAGCTGGCAGGGGTGAATTTTGAATTCTGCACATTGTCTTGATAAGGGGAATATATTACAGCACAAGTGATATTAAAATCCTTCAAGGGGTTTAGGAGACAAAGAGCATACATAAAATGGAAGACTCAAACCTTTGACCTAGAGTTGTGCACATCATCTTGATGAGGTGATCAACTGACCCAAGTTTCATGGAAATCTTTCAAGGGGTTTAGGAGATATAGAGCGGATACAGAACTGAAGGCTCAAACATTTGACCGCTAGTTGTGACCTAGACTTGGAGTCTAGATGAGGTGATCATTTGACCCAAGTTTCATGTTTATCCTTCAAGGGGTTCATGTTTATCCTTCAAGGGGTTTAAGTGATACAGAGCAGACATAAAATGGAAGGCTCAAACCTTTGACCTTGAGTTGTGACCTTGACCTTGAGCTGACATGGCTGACTCATAAGTGCTGCATATCGTCTTGGTGAAGTGATTATTTGACCCAAGTTTCATGGAAATCCTTCAAGGAGTTTAGGAGATACAGAGCGGACATGAAATGGAAAGCTAAAACTTTTGACCTCGAGTTGTGACCTTGACCTTAAGCTGACATGGCTGACTCATAGGTCATAGGTTCTGCACATCATCTTGATGAGGTGATCATTTGACCCAAGTTTCATGAAAATCCTTCAAGGGGTTTAGGAGATACAGAGTGGACACAAAATGGAAGGCTCAAACCTTTGACTTTTGAGTTATGACCTTGACCTTGAGCTGATATGGCTGACTCATGGGTTCTGCCTATTGTCTTGATGAGGCGATCATTTAACCCAAGTTTCATGACTATCCTTCAGGGGGTTTAGGTGATACAGAGCATACAGGAAATGTTACAGATGGATGGAAGGACAGACAGATGGAGACAATTACTATAACCCTCCCCCCACCATCACTGGTTGTGGGGGGACTAATAATAATTTAAGACCGTTAAAATTCTGAAGTTGAGAACATTAAACAGTATGTTTAGCAAATATCATCTAATCCTTCACTTAGTTACCAACTTTACATGAAATGTCTATTATTGACATTGGACTTCCACCTTATCTTGTTCGAGCAAAAAGGTGTTATCCACCCTAAAATATAATTATCCACAGTAGAGGTACAGTTCGTAAGTTTCAACCATCGATGTTAAAGAGATTCAAGGTAGAACAATATGTATATATAATAATATGTATATATAGGGATTTTCTGGAACCCTACACAAGTTCGAGCAAATGGAGATGTTTGAGCAATTCCAGCAAATGAAGTTGAAGAAAATTTGATTGGTAAAGAGTAAAGAGAGAATATCTGGCCAGAATTAATACTTAGACATGCCTCTGTGTTGAAACAACCTTTTCTGTTGAAATCTGACTAAATTTCACATACTGCAATCTTTTGCACCCAATTTTTGGGCTACACACCTGCACCGCAGAGTGCACGAGCCGACATAAACTGTACCATGTCATACACTGTAATTCAACCAGCTGAAAAGTTCACAAATCTCTTGTTTGAAAAACACCAAATTTTCACCTGTTACTTCGTTTTTTAAGCTATAGGAATAAACTTGGTAAGGTATATGGAAAACATGGTACGATACATGTCGGCGCACATGCACAAGCCCAAAAATTGGGCTGCACTCACAGTACTGAAATGAATAGTAACTTGAAATGTATTTTCATCTACTCCAGTGTTTGAATTACAATGGTCACTTTACCTCTGAGACAAGATGGTTGCATGTAAAACTTCAAGGGGCTGCTTTATGGTTTTACGAAAAGTTACCAATAATGGCAACAGTAAACTCATGGTCTGCTGAATGCATGGAAGTTTTCACCTTCTAGGCAAGAGGAGAAGAAATGAAGATCATCATGCCAAACTGGTGTGTACAATCAGAGTACCGTTGTGATACTGACTGACTTTTCTCAGCAGATGAGAAAACATTATTTTTAGTGATCCAAAATATAACAGGGGTTTTCATTCCATATAATATAATTAAGAAATAATAAGTTCCCAAACATGGTTTATCGTAGAATAACCCGTGTTTTGAGTTCTTATGGTTAAGAATATATCACGAAGGCCATAGGCCTGAGTGATATATTGTTTCGCATAAGAACGAAAAACTCAGGTTATTCTATGATAAATCACACTTGGGAACTTGTTATTTCGATTCTAACATGACATACCAGTATCAACAGTGTTAGAAAAAATGGTAACTACTTTTTACGACCATGCTACGCACCTGGATCGGATGACGTCACTGTACGCGCATGGGTTATTGCAGGATAACCAGAGATAGATTTTGCTCTATATGTATGTAGGCTATTTGCTTGTTGTTAGAATATTGAACAAGAGCACCGCCTTGCAGGTGCAGATGCTCATCTGATTTTTTTGTCTCTGTATAATAGAAATATTGACCTACCCATAATTTTCTTAGTCCAAAAGGGGCCATAATTCTTGCAAAAAGCAATTCAGAGTTATGGTACTTTGAAGTTTCTATGCAGTGACAGCTTTTGATGGTGAACAAGTCTTGCAAGTTTTAAAGCAATAGCTTTGACCGTAAAGGAGAAAGGTTGACCTAAACGCAAAACTTAACCAAGAAATCTAATAATTTCTAAGCCAAAAAGGGGTCATAATTCTTGCAAAAAGCAGGATGTAGTTATGTTTCTTGCTGTACAGAGTCAGCTATTGATGGTGAACAAGTGTTGCAAGTTTTAAAGCAATAGCTTTGATAGTTTAGGAGAAAAGCTGACCTAAACATAAAACTTAACCAAGAAATCAGATTTTCTAAGTCCAAAAGATGCCATAATTCTTGCAAAAAGCAGGATGGAGTTATGTTTCTTGCTGTACAGAGTCAGCTATTGATGGTGAACAAGTGTTGCAAGTTTTAAAGCAATAGCTTTGATAGTTTAGGAGAAAAGCTGACCAAAACATAAAACTTAACCAGGCAACACCGACGCCATCACCGATGCCAACGCCGACGCAGACACCAATCAAGTGATGACAATAACTCATCATCTTTTTTTCAAAAAATCAGATGTGTTAATAAAATGATTTTTAAATGTAATACAGATGTCAGGACACACGGAAATATTGAATGAAATTTAACTTGCAATGAAAATATTCCAGCTATGTCATGTGTGTACAGAGGTTGCAGTAACATTTAGAAATGTACGAGACTAACAGCAGACACAGAACCCATTGTTGTGTCATATAAAATTGATTCTGAGCTTACTGTCAGCAACTTTCAAAAAGAACAAGAACTTTGCAACTTACAGGATTACAGGTATACGTATATCAAGACACTCGTATGTTAAAAACATATACATTCAACTGCACTTGTAAAACAGTAAATACAAATTTTAAATGTGTAGGTTACCCGTATCGGATTTATACACAATTTTTAACAAACATTTGGATTAACACATACATATACACACATAAGTGATAAATCTCAATCTCTCAAATGTTGTAGTCAAAACTGGACTGGGATCAATTGTATGAAGTTAGAGTGTGACTCAATGCAGACCTGGAGTGCCTGTATAAATTACAGACTCCGGTATATACCAGATTCAAGTAATTTGAATGAAAAGTATCTTAAATGTATATATTTTGTAACAATGGTAATACTAAACCTAACCTTTAGTCAGTATATTATACATATTATACACTTAATGCGTGCGGACATGCAATAATTTGCATATTTTTGCCGTGCGCTCCAATTGATAATCACTTCCGGACATGCATAGAAGACTGCTCATCTCTGCAATGATCAACATCTATGAAGTAGAGGCTACTCAAATGATACAATGCTTGGCAGTCTCTGAATTAAAATTGAAGCATTCACAGAAACCTCAAGGAGAGATGGATGATAATGTTTCTAACCTATAACATAACCTGTACCAAACTACAAGTATACTCGATTTATTCTACAAGAAAAGTACAGAAAGAAATATATATAAAGGTGCATTATTTAAATGTGCGACACTTGGCATTCATAATAATCTAGTGGGCAAACTTTCTAGAAAAAAGAAGAAAGTCTAAAGGATAAACGGCGAAAGACTGACTACAATACCCGTATAAATTTCTTTGCATATGGTGGCGTGCGATTGGCCAGTAGAAGCTCTTCTTCATCAAAGGGGAACTATGAGTATCATATCAAATAAACATAAAACTATACATGTATAGCCAATATAAGCATAAAAACAACACTTAAATCTAGTCTAACACTAGGATCACATCAAAAGTAACTTTGTCTTTATAAATAACATAAAATTTTACTGTTAAATTTTTTTTATAGCTTTGTCTATTATAATTACGGTATGTAACAAATTTTTATTTCAGCAACTTTTCATTTAAGTGTGAATATTTCAATTAAATGAAATGGAATCATATTCTTAACAAATTCAACCCACAGCCTAGACAGACAAATGTGCTTCAAATCTCATATTCCAAGAAATTAATCCAGACCTTGCTCAAATTTTTAAGGAAACTCTTATCTCCGATTTTTTTGTTCTACAACACTTTTCATAAATGCCATACACAGGCATGCATATTGGGAAACAATGCCGAGTAGTTAAAATAATTGCCATACAATATCACTTAGGCTTGTACATGCACAATGCCAAACTGGATATCTTTATACAGAGGTGAAGGGCAAAATATCTCTTGTAAAATTCTTTGTCAAATTTACTGGGTCCAAACAGAGAACCTGTAGAGCTTTCTCTATCCAGTTTTCCAAAATGAATGGAGAAATGTTTGGGCTAGTTTGTCAATTTCGCCACTTTCACTATTTCGCACCAAAATCTGTATTCTTTTCTTTTCACTCAAACTATAGGACACTCCCTTTTAACTTAGAACGAAATGACAAAATGGTTTCTCCTATGAAAATAAACATTGGTAATACATAAGGAGCTTTTAAAATTTCTACTATAATTAGGATATGGGGAACAACAAATTTCTGAATGCCCAAAATAAAAACTTGCCTGAAGAAGTTCAAAAGCTGCGAGAAGTTCACCAGCCCTGTCAGGGCCTCTGTGTATATCCCACCATTCCAGACTCGGAGGGAATTTTGGGCTTTCATATTTCTCGTTACTCAATTTCACAACTGGTTTGCATAGGGCACGGCCAATGAACTCAGATTTTCCCTGTAAAAACAAATTGACATGTAGCAAATATCGTTATACTTAATAACATATTGACACATATTATCTAAATATACACAATTACCAGGATTACATATATGTTTTTACAGATAAGCACTTCAGTTTTTTATTCTTTTCCCACTATCTGCTTTCTCAAAGATAGTTATTTTTACATGTTCGGCAAATGCAAACAGTTTTAAAATCTGCTTTAGTATAATATAAATCACAATGCAATATCCACAAAGTAAAATGAAATGGTTACATATATTCAATCACACATATACAGTTTTAATTTCATCAACGCTGCAAAGATAAAAGATGTAAGTTCAATTTCAGATGTCAAATCAAGCGCACTTTTTTATCATAAAAAACATCACATCTCTATTTTGTGCAGTGCAACATGCCATTTCCTATTATCTGCAACATGCCTTACTATTTTCTATTAATAGAAGTATGTTGAAAGGTCAAGTTGTGTAATACATTTGGCTCAATTTGAGTACTGAATAATACATGTAGCGCAAGTTGTGTAATGCAAATGGCTGCATAATAATGTAGCTTAGTTTGTGTAATGCATGAAGTTCAAGTTACATAATAACAAGAGCTGTTTGTAAGCACATATACCATCCCCCATGATATGGCCTATCTGAAATGTGTTGGTATGTAATTTTCGGTTTTCAGTTTGCTGGATCTTTGACCTTATGACCCCCAAAACAACAGGTGACCACACACATCATGTTACTAAGTTTGATGGCCTATTCTTGTATATTCTGGAGCCTTATTGATCAGAAGCCATTTTCTCTGTCTTTGACCTACTAAATGCCAAAATAATTGTGTTTCCTACTAACAACAGGCAAATACCCAATGGAGTTCGACCACTGTAGGCCAGTGCATTCTTCAATGATTGAACAAAAAACACTTTTAGTCTCAGTCACTGTGACCTTGACCTCTAACTTATCCCCTAAAACAAAACATGTGACCATTGACTACAGACAATGATCCTATCAAGTATAAAAACTATTGGCTAAAAATTCTCCAGTTATTTAATGGAAACACTTTCGTCTTCCTAGCCACCAAATCTACAGATCACCTATTAATCTCGGCTAATCATCTTATGAAGTTTGACCACTGTAGGCCAAAGTGTTTTCTTTTTATTTAGCTTAACCATTTTCAGTCTTAAGAGTCACTGTGCTTTTGACCTTTGACCTAATGACTGCAAGGTAGTGGGGGTCATCTACTGACTACAGGCAATCACAAAGTTTTTTCTTGTATTTGACTGGAAATGTTTTCAATCTCAACATTATTGTGACCTTGACCTTTGACCCTACTAATATTCAAACTTGAAGGACCATTTACTGACTATAGGCAACTATCATATAAAGACAAAAATGTTCTCTGAGATCAAATGGTCTACTACTGACAGACATGAGCAAAACAAAAACAATACATCTTCTTTGGAAGAAAGGAATAAATATTCGCAAACAGCATTTTGTGCAGTGCTTAAGCAAAGAGAAATTTTACCGCTTAACGCAAAAGATATATAAAATGTCCAAAAAAAAAAACTCTTTTAAAGACTGCGATGAAAGATAAAAATGACAAACACTCGAACATTATTATTATATACCAGATTTATATAGCGCCCTTTTCATGATAAACACGTTCAAAGGCACTTTACATATAGCAAAGACAGTCACACAGGACGCGAAATTCATCCTCTACTAGTACAGACACAGAGCAATCTGACCAGATGGAAGGAGTGGAATAAAGCCCCTAGAACAGATAGAGAGAAATCCTTTCCAGATACAGGCCTGTCTGGCTAACTTAGCCTAGCTCTTTGCAAATAGACAGTTCTTTAATGTGTCCAGTGCATAGACATGATACATGCGAAGCCATCTTTCTTGGGAAGACCTCAAGAGCATCTCAGAAATTTCCAGTGCCTGGACCAGGATTCGAACCCTGGACCTCTTGATTGACAGTCAAGCTTGTTACCACTAGTCCACTGGCCCATATTGCTGATCAGAATCATTTTGTGCCTGGAATCATTGCAGCCCAATACCTATACCTCCTTAAAGAATCAATGAATTACCTGACTATAGTTGTTGTTCTAATTCCCCACCCCTTATTTTCAAATGCTGCACTATTATGAAAAGTAAACTTAAGTAAAATATTGGCCACCAATGCTGCTTTGCACTTCTAAATTTAAATCAATCTCTCAAAATAAGTGTTATACACATACTTACACCACAATTTATATATGAATTACAATAAAATACAGCCTAATGACAAAACAAGCAAAATTAAATACAAACTGAATTGAGAGTTGACAAAAAAATTACAGCTAATATTTATTACCCCTTGGTTACTGGACCCTAGGCTTGTCTTCAGAAAAATAAAGAAGATTGGCAATTAGAAAGAAAGCAATGACAGAGAAGACGAAGAAACACTAAGAGCTGTCAGTTGACAGCGCGCTCGACTATTCTCAGTGCTTGATAGTATAATATAAGCTATGAGTAAAACTTTAACATTACAATAAGCATATTCTAAGTCGAAAAGGGGCCATAATTCAGTCAAAATGCTATTGTAGTTAGTTTGTTTCTGTCCTTCCTCAGTTTACAGAGTGCTGAGGGGTCATGATGGTTAACAAGTATGCAAAATATGAAAGCAATATCTCAATGGACTTTGAAAATATTTGGGGTGGTATGCAAACTTTAACATTACAATAAGCATATTCTAAGTAGAAAAGGGGCCATAATTCAGTCAAAATGCTTGATAGAGTTGTCTGCTCCTGTTTACAGACTGGGGTCATGATAAGCATATTCTAAGTCGAAAAGGGGCCATAATTCAGTCAAAATGCTTGACAGAGTTGTCTGCTCCTGTTTACAGAATGGGGTCATGATGGTTAACAAGTATGCAAAATATGAAAGCAATATCTCAATGGACTTTGAAAATATTTGGGGTGGTATGCAAACTTTAACATTTGTGTGACGCTCTCGCTAATGCTCACGCCCACGCCGGAGCAAGTATGATAGACCCCCTATTCTTCGAATAGTCGAGCTAAAAATTTTGATTTATGTAAAATTATATGATTTAACTACTGTATTATTACTCATCTTATGAGTGATCTATAATAGCTGATAAGCCTACCTGCCATTTTAAGAAGGCCTGAGATGCCATCTAGTGTTGAAAATTAGAGGTCCGTCTTATTTGAAAAAAGGGGTATGAATGAGTAAATATATATGCAGTATCTGTTTTCACAACAGTGAGTGCAAGTAACATGAAAAACTAATATCCGCTAAAACTGCGCATTCTGAAGTTATCAAGTGGAATTTAAATTGAAAACAGACAGACAGACAGATGACTAGCACCATCACATAATCACTTTCAACTATGAAACCCCGAAATCAAGAGGTGCTCATGCAGAAAATTCTTTTGTACTAAAATTCATGGTAACTTTGACCCTTGACCTACTAAACTAAGAATTATTAGAGATCTTTTACTGTCAACTGGCAAGGTGCCTGCCAGGTATATTTGCAGGTCACGAGCAGTTTTTGTGCTGTCTCAAAATCAATAGGTGTCATCTAACACACATGATTAATATGCCAGCCAAGTTTGTGAATCATAGGTCAAGGGATTTTTAAGGCATTGAGCAGAAATATTTTTGTACTAACATTCACTGTAACCATGACCTTTGACCCAAGGACCTAAAAATCAAAAGGGACCATCACTGCCCAATGGATATGTGCTTGACAAGTAAGAGGATTGTAGGTCAAGAGGCTTTCATGATACTTAGAAAAATGATTTGTACTAACAATTACTCTAAGCTACCTTGACCTTGACTTTTAACCCAATGACCTCAAAATCAACAGGGATCATTCACTACCCATGAGCAATGTGTCTGCTAAGGTTGAGGATTGTACATCAAGGCATTCTAAAGATATAGAGCAGAAACTTCTTTTGTTCCGAAAGTCACTGTTACCTTGACCTTTGACCCACTGACCTCAAAATAAGTAGAGGTCATCCACTGCCCATGAGAAATGTACATCTCAAGTTTGAGGAAAGATTTGCTAAATTACAAAGCAGACGGACAGAGAGATAGGCTATGATCAGTGCAATCATGTAACGCATCCCTGTGAGCATTAAAAACTTGACATTGAATATGACTGACCAGATGGAACAATTAATGGTAAATATAAATTTTTGGAGAAACAGGAAAATAAAATGCTTACCCAGACCTAGTAGCAGATGTCCTTCAACGGGTACAACAAGAGCTGTCACTAATGGTGACAAATGCCCCCACAGGGCCTTGACCTTTGACCTGGTGACCTTGACCTGGTGACCCCAAAGTCAGTAGGGGTCGTGTACTCAGTAAGTACTATCAGCATGTGAAGTTTGAAGGTCCTGGGTGCAGTGGTTCGCTAGTAAAGTGCCTTCATGCAAAAAGTTACGTTGTGACAAATAGACGGACAGTTGAAAACTAATATGCCTCCCTTTGGGGGCATAAAAACATACCAAGAAAGATCTGAATAATCCACATGCAAGCTTTCTTTACAGATAAGGAATGTAATTACATTGTATGACATTGCAAAGTCTCCGTGATGAGTAAAAATTTGAAAGGTTTCAGAAAATCCCTACTCTCTAAGACAGAAACTAATTTACAATATGCTTAAACAATAATCAATCTCACCACTTTATCCTGATCAAAAATCTCTACAATGATTGTGGGCGGACTTTCAGCGATCTCCTGCATCAGTCCGTACATCGTTACTTCATGTATAATCAACATTTCATCCCACGTAGGACTGAGCGTCTCCTCAATCACCTGCGTACACACAGACTGGTCGCCAAATGCGATACGAGCAAATGGATCTGAAAGTCCGGAGGCATCTGAGCCAATCAGACTTCTCGCCTGATACATGTGACCTCGCAACTGGAACACTTGTTTCTCTGTTATCATATAACATTTCAAATAATCATTTCAATCATACTTCAGTTGTTAAAAAAAAACACAGAATGGTATAAGATGTGTTGAAAAACAGCAATGAAGAACTAAATCAACATCTCCATAGTAACAGTCCCAAGCACACCAAGCAGGCATTATCTATACAGGCTCACAATCTCTAGTCATATTTGTCCTAAAGAAATACTTACGCTAATAATTGTTGTGATGTCTCTGCTAATTGAATTCCTTCAATTCTCAAATTGAGAAATATTCAGTAGCAACAGTGGACTGATCAACGCATTTAATCGCGTTGATCTGGTTCAAGTTTGCAAAGCTGTTATTCACCCAGCAGCTAAGTTAAATCTTCTACAAAGTAATGTAATTTATTCTATCACTATTTTATGTGTTGAAGATGTCAGTGCCCAGCTTATTGGTCATAGTAAGCTTAACCCTTGGCCTGCTGGAAGCAAGTGATTCTGCCTTTGCGACCAGTGCAGACCAAGATCAGCCTGCACGGAGGCGCAGGCTGAACATGGTCTGCACTGTTCGCCATTCAGTCAGTATTATTTTGGTAAGCACCCCTTTTAACAGTTAATGGTACTGTCCAAACTGAATGATGCACAAGTTCATTATAGAAATTTAGCAGGGTAAGGGTTAAATAGCACTTCAGTTAAGTCATCTAAAGTCATACAGAAAATCTGAATTAATCAGGACCAAATGTAAAATGTAATAAATGTGTATTTTGTTGAACATTACCTGTGTAATTTATGACAGGTGGTGGCACACACTGTGGTTTTATGGACTGTTTAAGGACCCTGCATTCCTCATACCCACGAGGTAGACCATTCAGATAGTCTTTCTTGTGTTTACTGAGACCTAACCACAGATATACCTGAAGTTTGGCTTGGATTGACCAACCAGCTTGACTGCTTGCTTTCTTCCCTGGTAACTGAAATTTAAAACAGACTGGTTTAATGACTGCTTGCCTTTTTCCCCAGGTTACTGAAATATAAAACAGACTTGTTAAATAACTGCTTACCTTTTCCCCCAGGTTACTGAAATACTAGATGCCCATGGGCAACATGTCGAGCCCATCAGCTGTCAAAAGGACTGGGAGTTGCACACGACACTCTGTCTCATTGAGGCAAACATTTATGCCAAATAAAAAAAAAAGATTGCAAAAAGTTACAATAGAAGTTATTTGTAGTAACAACAAAGGGAAGTAAATCTAAAAAAAAATTTTAAAAAATTCCAAGTCCACATAAAAATCCTTACCAGGAGAGATAGGTCAAAATACACCTCAAAATTGGATGTAACATGCATGTTGTACTACAGAAAAGTGGTCTTGATTTTTCCCTATGACCAGTAATAAAAAAAGTTACAATATAAGCTATTTATAGTAACAACAAAGGGAAGTAATTCTAGGTTTTTGCGCATGACACTCCGTCTCATGATGGTGAACAATTGTGCCAAGTTACATCAAAATCCCTCTATGCATGAAAAAGAAATGCTCTGGACAATGTCATTCTTGTATCTGACCTTTGACCTCTAAGTGTGACCTTGACCTTAGACCTAAGGACCTGGTTCTTGCGCATGATACTCTGTCTCATAGTAGTGAACATCTATGCCATGTTACATCAAAATCCCGTCAATACATGAAGAAGAAATGCTCCGGACAAAGTTGTCATTCATTTTTGTATCCTTTGACCTCTGTGACCTTGACCTTAGACCTAGGGACCTGATTCTTGCGCAAGACACTCTGTCTCATGATGGTGAACAATGGTGCCAAGTTACATCAAAATCCCTTCATGCATGAAGAAGAAATGCTCCAGACAAAGTCATTATTGATTTTGACCTTTGACCAATGTGACCTTGACCTTTGAGAAAGGAACCTGGGGTTTGCGCAGGACACTCCGTCTCACTGAGGTTTACATTCATGCCAAATATAAACAAGATTGCTCCATGCATGTCAAAGTTATGGTCCGGGAAACAAATCCTGACGGACGGACGCACATACACCAAACAGACATTTGGACAACTATGTCTTCGCTTCCGCAAGCGGGCTTGACAATAAAACAGACTGGTTAAATGACTGCTTGCCTTTTTCCCCAGTAAATGTAATGTAAAACAGACTGGTTTAATGACTGCTTGCCTTTTTCCCCAGTAAATGAAATATAAAACAGACTGTTAAGTGACTGCTTACCTTCTTACATGAAAGCTGAAATAAGAGGGTCATGTTTGGATTGCTCAAAACAATGGGTAACTCTAGTATTATGTCCCCTAGTCACTTTAAGTGGTTGATGTTTTACTTATTTCAAAACTGAACCAACAGTTTAGATGTTGCTTGAAGATTTTAATTTTTTTAGCTGTGGTCACCCCTGTGTGTAACCAAGTGATACTATCTCATTCTGAACAACTTTGGAAGAGGACCACCCAAGAAACATCCAGGCCAACTTTCATAAATTTATAACTCATGCTTTTGTACATGTCATCAAAAGAAATTGTCGATAGACCAATGACCACAATTGCTCATCTTGAGTATACTGTGCTTTGGTGAACTAAAAATTTAATTATTTATTCTAACCAATTAAGAATACTATTTTCTGATTGTTCTCACCTTGAGGAGCAAAGTTTTGACCTTCCCACAGTCTTTGCCACATTCCTCGTCTACAATGGAGTACACGATATCTCGAGCTTGTATCCTCTGATAGGCAATTCGCTTGTTACCACTCACTAACCATATAAATATATCTGGTAGAGCATGCTGTGGCTGTAATATTTAAAGAAATAATAAGACAAGTTATTGTTTTTTTAACAAATGAAATTCTATGCCTTGAGGTAGTTCTGTATGTTTGATAAACCCAAGGCGACAGAGCAGCATCATTTATCTGGAAAACCTAAAATGGTAGCCATTATACGGGTAGCATAAATTTTGCCAGAAATCTAGGTTAATTTTGACGAATGAGTAGGTTTTAACCTAGAATAATTGTAAATAATGACATAAAATATGCATCAATGTATAACTTAGGACCTCAGTTGAAATTTGGCAGATTGTGAAAAATTAAGCACATGCATGAATTTAAATGTTACTGAAAACAGGTAAGTCTACATTGAAGTTTTTCTATATGTGAAAATGTAATCAAAAGTGTGCTTTTCCTATAGCCGACTATTGTGAAAATTGACTGAAGGATCCATATTTTTATTCAACCTAACAAGAACTCCTTTTTACTGGCTGAATTTCTTTCAGATACAATAATGCTTTATAAAATATGGTTTAATAAAATTCCACAGAATAATATCTGTTCCAAACATTCAGAACTGCCTGAAATGAATCTTACAAGTAATGTCAGGATAAAATGAAATATTTATTCTCTTCATGGAACTATTACCACATTAAATGAGCTTAAGTATTCTCAGAAGACAATACAATACTCTGAAAGATGGTTGGCTGTTATTGTGTTGACTTACATAATAATTCTCATACCAATTCATGCTCATAACAATTCTGGACAACTATGAAAAGATGAAAAATTTATGGAACTGCCTATGTTCTGATTCCCAATGGATGTCTGGAACAAGAATATATGTGATTACGTGGCCAAGCAACAGGAAGTGCCTGCATAAGATATCAGCTATCTATTTCTTTCTGTTTACATTGAGACGTGGGATATATACCCCATCACATATGAGAATTTCTAACATGAATGCACACAGACAATCAATAATAAAAAGTTGCTAAGCCTTTTTGCCAGAACAGTCATCTTTCATCAAAATTTCCCTGTTTCTATTCGGAATGAGTTTTTCTAAAACATCAAAACTGGAAGAACAGCAGAGGAAAGCACTTAACTGACAAGAGCCTTACCTTTGCCAATACACTTTTTAACCTTTACCCTGCTAAATTTCTAAAATGGACTTGTCCATCATTTAATTTAGGCAGTACCATTCATTATTTGAAGGGCGTTCACTGAAAATTAACAGACTGATAAGCAACCAGTGCTGACCAAGGTCAGCTGTCTACATTGGGCGCAAAGTCAGAATCACTTGCTGTCAGCAGACTAAAGGTTATTCTAACACGACCAGCAAATAACCTACATACATATAGAGCATGTGTGTGTTCGGGTTTAACGTCTTTTCAACAATTTTTCAGTCATATAAACGACGGTGTCTACTTGTAGCAGTGAGCACAATGCCCAACTTTATAGTGCTGCCTCACTGGAATATCACGCCGTAGACACGTGGCATGATACCCCACCCAGTCACATTATACTGACACCGGGCTGACCAGTCCTAGCACTATCCCCTTAATGCTGAGCGCCAAGCGAAGAAGCTGCTAGTACCATTTTTTACGTCTTTGGTATGACGCGGCCGGGGATCGAACCCACGACCTCCCGCACTCGAAGCGGACGCTCTACCACTAGGCTACCGAGGTGGTCACATATAGAGCAAAAACTATCTCTGGTTATTCTGCAATAAACCACTCGCGTGCAAAGACGTCATCCGATCCAGGCCCATAGCACGGTCGTAAAAAGTAGTTACCACTTTTTGTAACACTGTTGATCCAAGTATGTCGTGTTAGAATTAAAATAATAAGTTACCAAGTGTGATTTATCGTAGAATAACCCAAGTATTTCGTTCTTATGCAAAATAATATATCACTCAAGCCTACCGCCTTCGTGACATATTCTTACGCATAAGAACTCAAAACTCGGGTTATTCTATTATAAACCACGCTTGGGAACTTATTATTTCTTAAATATACCTGCATTCTTAAACTGAACTGATGTTGACCAAAAATTTGCATCATGCAATTTGAGCCACATAAAAGTTTAACATGTCATATGTTTCATTTTACCTCTTGCAGAAGACTTTTTATCTTCTGTAAATACTGCATTGCTGAGCGTATTTTGTCTTTCAGGTTGCTCTTTGCTGTGGTGGCCTTCATCGTACGTGACAACGTAGACATCTGGTCCTGTAAATATCAAGGAAAGTTTTCAAAAAGAATTTAACTATCTATTGTAAAGCTTACCTAAACAAGGAGCTGCGTTCAATAAACGCTTGATGCCCCCAGTGGCATCCTTGTCGATACAAAGCAACCTAAGTCCAAAACGAGGTCAAGTTCAAGGTCAAGATCAAACTGAGGTCAGGTGATGTCTGAAGATGAGGAATGGTCACAGGCTACATCTGTATTAGTATCAAGTCATTCTAGTTAGGGGTATTAATGCTAGACAAAATGGTCCCATTTGGTTAACCTCATATGGACGGACGGACGAACGAACGAACTGACTGATGGACAGGACAATTACTGAATGCCTCCCGCATCAGTAGATACCGGAGGCATAAAAATCTATATCAAGATATATTATATGATTAAACACAACAACTCTGTTCAGTGTGAAAAACAATCATTCTGAAATGTAATAAAATAGGAGCTGACAAGAAATAGGAAGTCAAGCGTGACCATTTTAACAACTTTGAGAGGAAGGTTCTGACCAAATTTAATGAACATCTATTAAGCAGTTTGCTGGATGTTGTTTAAAGGTTTATTTTTTGAACTGCCAGCATGCAGTCAAGCCATCAAAAGATGCTACAGACCAGGTTAGGTGAAGATCCATCAAGCTGTTCATGATAAGAAGTCATTTAAAGTTACTGTGTAATTTTAGCTCTGTGACCTCTAGATGAGGTCAAGCAGAACAACCTGAATAAATTTGACGGAAGCCAACACATGTATGCTACAGACCATGTTTGGTAAGTTCTATAAAGTGGATCATGTGAAGTAGTTTAATGATTATTGCTCTGGCAGCCTCTGAAAGCGGCAAAGCTAAACCATTTGTACAAATCTGGGAAAAGTCTGTAAAAGAATGCATTAACTAAGTTTCGTCAAAATCCATCAAATGGTTCATGAGGAAAAGTTGTTAAATGGATTTTCTATTTTTAGCTCTATTAGCCCCCAAACAAAGTTCATGTAAGCTGAATAATAAACTAAAGGCATTGCTGTACATTGTGTATTTGTCCAGGTGCACTCACCAGTTCCCTAACTAACAATTTGTGCCGCTCCTTATCAAGTCGTGTTTTACCAGCCGAACCTCCACCTCCTGTTCCCTTAACAAGGGAGACAAACTTTGAACATGCTGCACCTAACTCCTCAAACACACCTCGCAAACGTTTCTCTGGGAATGGTTGTTCTTGTGATATCATCTCATTCACTTCGCCTATTCCATCTTCCTATAATAAAGAACTTTAGTTACATCACTATATGAAATACATGGAAAATGACAATGAATATGACCAAAGAACAGAGATATCTTAGTACACAAGTGTTACTCAACAAGGTAACCTATCATTCAGGATTTGTATCTAAGCCTGCAAACTCGTCAGGTACAGGTGAACATTTTATACTGCTAGCTGACATTTTATGAACCAACACTGTTTTGCAAGTGAAAATTTTGGGCTGTATCATTAACATTTTTATTCAGTGATCTTTGACAAATTCCAGTTAATACTGCAGTCAAATTTGTCACTTTCTCAATGTTTTGTGTCATTAGCGGAAGTCTACATTTGATACGTGCTTCATTCCTATATTGCTGACATGTTCCAACTGTAATCTTGATGCCATTACCGCATGTACTGTCCTTTTTGAGAAATCTTTGGGGATTTAAAGTGGCATTATATGTCTGATTAAGGTTGTGATATCTGACATATAAACCAAACGGAGGAATATGAGTTGAAGATTTATATAATGCCTCTTTACCAGTCATAATAGCCACTGGTGTTCATAAACTATTGCACCAATTATCATTGCCATTGGTGTACATAAACCATGACACCAATAATCATTGCCATTGGTGTTCATAAACCATGGCATCGATCATAATTGCCATTGGTGTTCATAAACCATGGCACCAATCATAATTGCCATTGGTGTTCATAAACTATGGCACCAATCATCATTGCAACTGGTGTTCAAAAACCATGACACCATTGCCACTAGTGTTCATAAACCATGACACCAATCATCATTGCCACTGGTGTTCATAAACCATGGCACCAGTCACCATTGCCACTGGAGTTCATAAACCATGGCACCAATCATAATTGCCACTGGTGTTCATAAACCATGGCACCAGTCACCATTGCCACTGGTGTTCATAAACCATGGCACCAATCATAATTGCCAATGGTGTTCATAAACCATGGAAACAGTCATCACTGCCATTGGTGTTCATAAACCACTGCAACAATAATCATTGCCACTGGTGTTCATAAACCATGGCAACAATAATCATTGCCATTGATGTTCATAAACCATGGCAACAGCTGCAAACCAGCGTGCAAAAATTAAACAGTAGCAGTCCATAAGACAGCATGCACAACTTTTCTCAAATTTAACCAAAACATTCTACATTAAAAAGGGGCAAAATTCTGTCAAAATTCAAACCAAAGTTATGGGGATTATTTCTCTTGGTGTAGACTTTGATAGTAAATAAATATTTGAAGTTTAAAGTCAATAGCTTTGATAGTAACACAGATATTTTACTTTATCAAAAACTTTAACGACTCTGACACTAGGGCTAGTGCAGTAGCTCTACTTTTTCTTCAACAAGAGGGCCATGATGGCCCTATATCGCTCACCTGTTATCATTGCACTTGAGGACAAGAAGGTCCTCAGAAAAAATATCTAAGTCCAAAGGACAGGAACAACAAAGGAAAGAAATTTAACCAAAAAGAAAAACAAAATTCTTACAAGGTACAGATATGTCAAAATACACCTAAAAATTGGAGGTACCATCCATGTTGTACCACAGAAAAGTGGTCTCGGTTTTTCCCTACGGCCAATAATAAAAGTTACTAAAAATAGGCTATTTATAGTAACGTAAAAGGGAAGTAATTCAAAAGAAAATTATTGTAAGTTAACAAAAGAAGGATCTGCCAAATAAATCTGTTGACATAAATGAAATTTCAGATCAGTATCTTCATTAGTTACGGAGATATACCAATTTTAATTTGAAATAAAGGGAGGTAATTTGACATAAAATCAGTCCATAGTTATCTACCCTGATCGGCTCGGTCCAACTAATGACAATAATGAAATTTCAAATAAGTCCTGTAAGTACTTACTGATATAAATCCATTTTGACTACAATCAGGGGAGGTAATCAGATATAAAATAACTCTGGAAACTACGATTGGATCTGATTTGTCATGGAATCCAAGATTTATTGTTGCTGAAGATATTTTGGAAGTTTGTATCAAATAAAACCATAAATGAAGTCTCTATATGGCTGCAAAAGCCAAAATAGCCAATTTTGGACATTTAAGGGGCCATAACTCTGGAACCCATGACGGAATCTGGCCAGTTTAAGAAAGGAACCAAGATCTTGTGGTGATACAAGTTTTGTGCAAGTTTGGTTAAAATCAAATCATAAATGAAGTTGCTATTGTGCAGACAAAGTCAAAATAGCTAATTTTGGCCCTTTCAGGGGCCATAACTCTGGAACCCATTAGGGGATCTGGCCGGTTCAACAAAGGAACTGAGATCTTATGGCAACACAAGTTTTGTGCAAGTTTGATTAAATTCAAATCATAAATGAAGCTGCTATTGTGCAGACAAGGGCAAAATAGCTAATTCTGGTCCTTTCAGGGGCCATAACTCTGGAACCCATAATGGAATCTGGCCAGTTCAAGAAAGGAACCAAGATCTTATGGTGATACAAGTTGTGTGCCAGTTTGGTAAAAATCAAATCATAAATAAAGCTGCTATTGTGCAGACAAGGTCAAAATAGCTGATTTTGGCCCTTTTAGGGGCCATAACTCTGGAACCCATAATGGGATCTGGCCAGTTCAAGAAAGGAACCGAGATCTTATGGTGATACAAGTGGTGTGCAAGTTTGGTTAAAATAAAATCATAAATGAAACCACTATAGTGCAGACAAGAAATTGTTGACGGACGGACGCACGCACGGACGGATGGACGACGGACGAAGGGTGATCACAAAAGCTCACCTTGTCACTATGTGACAGGTGAGCTAAAAAGTTGAGCTAAAAAGAAAACTGATATATAATCATAATTATATAATCATCATCAGAAACAATGCCTGTATACTTACAATTCAATAAATAAATAAACAAACCAGTTTCTCTGCAATTTTTTCAAGTATATTTGTGTTGTACATCCTGCGTCTGTGATCCTCGAACATCTCTCGCACATACAAACATGGTTTCTCCTCGTAAAATGGCAGGTGATAATATACTTTATCTCTCGTTGTTGGCTTCAGGGGTGGAGTTGTACTGTGCCATTTTGGAGCATCAGCTGGCCTTGATCCATCAGGGTGATCTTCGTGGTCCTCTTCCTCCGAGGTCTCATCACTAGAGGAGTCACGCTTGGTTGGTGGGTTGTAACCATCCAGAACATTACCAGCATTTCCTAAAATAAAATGAAATTAATGAACTATAAAAGCTGCTAACTTACTAGATTTATTTGTTTAAAGTACCCCATAAACAATCAGATTCCCATCATGCTTAAAAGAACATTTTGTTTGAAAACTGATGATCATTTTGTGTGACTAGCTCAAGTTTATCACATGACTGTCTATTTTATCATTTCACTCCACAAAATGTATCTAAAATGTACGTGTATGTAAATTACTCAATGCCACTTATCTCAAAATTGTATAGATTTATTGAATTCAGCTCAATGTATGCTGGGTTATCAGTTCACTCCCTCATCTGTACCTCAAAATTCAAATGTTTATCAAAAGATTCAACAATGCTCAGCTTAACATGCACAAATTTTTCCAAATAAGAATTCTTGCCTCAAAATGCACAGGTTTTTCAAAACATTCACCAATTCTTGGCTCAAAAAACTCACAGGTTTATCAAAACACTCACCTACTCATCTCAAAATGAATATGTTTATCAAAATACTAACCAATGCTCAGCTTAAAATTTACATTTATAAAAAAATTGCAATTCTTTAGTTCCTAAAATGAGAGGTTTATCAAAATACTCTACAACACTCATCTCAAAATGCACAGGTTTATCAAAACAAAATACTCACCAGCACTCATCTCAATTGCACAGGTTTATCAAAATACTCACCAACACTCATCTCAAAATGCACAGGTTTATCACCAATCTTTCTTTCAATCATGGAAGCCTCCAAAATGCAGCCAAACAAGAAATACTCTTCATAGCGACCAGTTGCATTCTGTATGGAATATCCAGAAAGATAATTTCTATACACATAAGCAGTATCATTACTTTCTTTTGAATAGAGACAAGAGCTGTCTTATCAGTAAGTTGACTTTTCAAAGTCCTTGAGCAAAATCCTTAGAAAAATTTTGTAAGTTAAAAAAAGGGGCATAATGCTGCCAAAATGTAAGCAAGAGTAATGAAACTGCCACACAATGTCAGCTTATGATGTCAAAGATGTGTGGATAATACGAAAACATTTGGTCATTTACACAGCTTCTTTTAAAAAAAGCGCATGTCTCCCAAACTGCCTAATCATCCGAATAGTAAGTCTGTCTTTATATCTATGTTTAGTGAGTCTAGACAGACTTGTATGAACAGTTCAGTAATTTTTGGTCATGTGAGTCTAGATGGACTTGTATGAATGGTTCTGTAGTTTTTGGTCAAGGGCCATAATTCCTAAGTGCCGAAGCACATTTAGTTCAAGTTTGGTGAAGATCTGATGAGAAGTGTTCGACTTAAAGAGTGCGGACAAGCTTTGTGACAGACACACACACAGACAGGAGTAAATCAATATGTCTCCCACACCATTGTGTTGTGGGAGACATAATCAGTTCCTAAGAAGCATGCTTTAATTGCAAAAAAAAATCACAAAATGTAGAAGTTAAAAAGGGGCATAATTTTAACAAAATAAAAGATAAAGTTATGAAAATTGCCCCGTGAGGTCATCTCATAATGTCAAAGGTGTGTCTGATGTTTGAAAGCAGCTTTTGAGAAACCTGCATACAGGCAGAACTTCAACCAAAATTCCAATGTTAAAAAGGGAAATTTTTTTTTTGACAAAATAGAAGTTACAGTTACAGAACTTGCTCTGTGAGGTCAACTCATGATGCCAAAGAAATGCTCAAGTTTGAAAGCATTTGTAACATTAGTTTTAGAGAAATCTGTTTACATGCAAAATCTTGTGATGCAGACTGACAAAGACGAAAGAGTGACAACAAAAGTTCTACTATCTGAAAACTTACAAATAGTTGTGCTAAAATGAAGCCTCGATTATGAAAATTACAGTACTTGTGATTTATACAACCTATTCATCTTGACTGAGATTAAACTATTATTCTAATACTGCTCGATTTGATTTCCAGTTAAAAAAAAAAAGAAGGAAATCAAGCTCTGTATATTCTGCGATAAACAACGGCTGACATGCGGATGTCATTTATGATGTCAAATTGCCGCATGACGTCCGATACATTACTCGATACATTACTCTTCGGGTAAATGAAGTCCAGTATAATATTTATTGAAATATGTCAATGAGCATGTCAGAATGAAAACAATCAAGGCCTTCCTGTGATTTACCATCTAATTTACCACAGTTCATCATTCAGATGGCCAATGCCCTCTTGGTTCAATTCCTATACATCTGAACTCTGAACAGTGGTACATTAGATGGCAAACCACTCGATGGCCTTGACTGTTTGTTAAATAATGCCCCATGACATATTTCAATGCATGCAAAGTGTCATCATTTGATCAATATAAAACATCCAATAATTACCTATACATCTAAGCTCAAAGTATTACTAACCTCTGGTAATGGCAAAGTTGGTTCCACTTCCACAGTTGCTGGACCCCCTTCCATGGCATCCATAATATCTGTTTTGATAGATACTAGGACACGCCCCCTGTAGGACACACCCTCTCCTAGGCCATCATTCAGGTGGTTGTGCTCACCCAAGACGTGATAATCTCTTATAGAACCATACAAGTTAATCCAGGAAGGACCGAATGTTGGTACAAAACCTATAAATAGAAAACATCCTGTTATAACACTATTTACAAATGTTTGCCTAATCAGTAGCTGTATCAATGAAAAGTTTGTTGGTGGAATTGACAAGCCACTAAAGTGCCCCTCAACGTTTTCAGGGCACCATGAAAAATGTACCTTTTTGCTGGCACTATGCAATGATGCATTTTTTTCACAGGCTACAAAGAGATTGTATACGATGGCACTTTTACCTTTCTCTCCTTCATTCTCTATTTTGGCAAGATCAATATAATGTGTTCCTATGATGTCATCGTTGACTCTGTGACTGTCCTTCAGCTGTATCTTGATACGCCGACACAATGGTGGAAACATCTCCGAGAACACAATCTGTTCATTCCAGTGTGGCTCGTATGATCCTTTCTTCACACTTGTTTTACCCTGTAAAATAACAAAACCCACACACTTCCAAGTTTTGTGCGTCCGGATCAAAATGTTTTCTACAATGCAGAGTTTGATCAAACATTGATTTTTCAAAACTTTAGAATATACTTATAAAATTCAGCAAATAAAAAAGATAGGGTCGTGTGCTTGATTTTTTGTTAGACGGATTTGAAAAATTTGGACCTCACGCAATTTGTCATAATGGGAAAATCACAACTTTCATAACATATTTGTAAATAGAAATTGTTCTACAATGTAGATTTTAATGAAACTTCTCAGAGTCATAAATAAACATATGAGCCGTGCCATGAGGAAACCAACATAGTGGGTTTGCGACCAGCATGGATCCAGACCAGCCTGCGCATCCGCGCAGTCTGGTCAGGATCCATGCTGTTCGCTTTTAAAGCCTATTGGAATTGGAGAAACTGTTAGTGAACAGCATGGATCCTGACCAGACTGCGCGGATGCGCAGGCTGGTCAGGATCCATGCTGGTTGCAAAGTCACTATGTTGATTTTCTCATGGCACCGCTCATATGGTCTATAATGTGGTGAAATAAAATGTAAGATCCATGTGCTTATTTCTGAGATATTTGACAATATTTTAAAGTGAATCGCACATTTCAAGATAATCTTAAAAGACATTATTTAACATGGCACATGTTTTAATATCATATTTTAACTTTAGAAAGGTAGTAACAGTGCCATTGTAATAACTTTACTCGCGGCTTTTAGAAGAAATAAAATTTACAGTATGAATCACAATAGGGCTTCACAATCTTTCAACTAATCAATTCCAAAGCAATATTGCAGCAATTTAATATAAAGGATTTTATATCTTAACATAAAATTACTTTATGTCCAGCAAATGAAACTTGGACGTAGGGATCTACTAAATCTTTTCCTTCCCCTGTGAAAGCCTTTTTCACGCTGGCCATGACCCCTGTGTTCATTTTTGGCAGACCCTCTGCTCGGAAAATCTTCACGGTGAAGTTTGCCCTTTGTCTATCGGCAGGTACTCCATCTGGTAACAGCAGATTGCTAAAAAGAAATGCAAATATTGCGATTATAACAGATACAGAAAATGAAAGTGAAATTGACAGGGACAGGATAACTTTGACACTTTACCTCTCACATTTAAGATGAGCTACGCAAACAAATGTTACATCTTAAACATGATTATACTGGAAGTGCAAGTAGTTTTAATTGTTTACAGAGTCAGTGTGCATTAACAAGTTGGACTACAATGCCAGCTATCGAGGTTCCTGGTTGCTGCTGATATCCTGACTAGTGTTCACTGCCAGTTGATTCATTTAAATTGATACTGTTTCTAGCAGTACCGGCTTAGACTGGATGCTGGTGGCGCTAACTATGACACATGCTATGGGCTTGGCTGGAAATAAGTTGTTCTATCAATTCTACCCACCCTAAACAAGAACTTTTCAGGTCTATAAAACACTTATGACTATACTTACGCTTCAATGTCATCATCATCTTTGTCAGTTCTTGGTGGAACCTGTAAGGACAAAGAAGTTTCTGGTGAACAATCGCCTAAATAATCTCTGTTGCAAACATGTCTAAGATTTCTAGGTTTCTTTTACATTTAAATAAGGTGGAACGTATATCTTTTATGTTTGTGTAGGTATTTCTATACTAAAGTATAAATATTATAGCAATAAGTTCTGATTCTCTATAATTTAAATACTTTCATATTCAAATGTAGTTACAGGCAAGTGAAAAAAAAGCAGAAAAAGAAACTGCTCTTAAACAGTGAAAATATCAAGTTTATTTCACCGACAGAAAACAAAATTTCTCTGAAAAATGCGAAAAACAAGAGAATCATTACAGTACCTTGACTGAGTCACCTTTGCCAATGACAGCAATATCACATTTGAGATAACCTTTGACCCCTGCACTCATGTCCTCCGGGTCCATCAACATTGCCCATTTATGGTAAAACTGGTGATCTAAAATACCAACAACAAGGAGTATACAGTACTTATGTCATTTTGTAACAAACACACAGCAGTCAGGTATTTGAAAATGAAACATCAATTTCTACCGTTCAGTTCAGTTTTTTTTTGCTCTTTACATGAAGATTATAAACCAGTAATTAACTAACAATCTGACAACATCATAAGGTTTGTATAGTTTCACTTATAATCATTTAAAGTACTTTTTTAATTTATTTCTAAAGACACAATATGAGAGCAAAGACAACACCTACACAAAAGCTGTAACTGCTATTTGAGGAGACAAATCCCCTGTTCATTAATTTTGAATGTGTTTATAATTAGTTTTGAAGAAAATATTTCCAAGAGAGAATTAACAAGTGAATGAAGTATTGCCATGCAATACAAAGTCCCCTACTGGAAGGCACCTAATTTTCTCTATAGTAGACGCAACTTGACCGCGATGGTTGACCTTAGGCTGATTATTCATATCGATTATTACATTGTAGAAAAAAAGGGTGATTAGGGTACCATATATATTTATATAAAAATAGTTTATATACATTGCAGTATCAAAGTATGTTAGCCTACATTTGATCTGTACACTAATTTATATTTACACAAATTTATATTTCAATTTTTTCGTGCAGCTCGGGGTTTTTGTTCAACATTTCCTTGACATGTACTATACTTTGTATATAAGTAGCGTCACCGTACATTACTTTCATTTTAAAATGGCTTTTTCCTTAGATGCCCGAAAAAACATTTCAAATGTCACTAAATATTTTGAAAAAGATACTTCAAATCGAGCCTTTACTAAAATGGCAGCAGAGGCTACAGGTGTTGGAATGACAACCGTTACAAAAATACAAAAGGAGTCATTTTCCGGGGAAGGGCGAAATGAAGAAAATTTAGACCCATTACCAGCGTCTTCGTCTGAGAAGTATATTTTAGAAACTGAATTACATGTACTTTAAAGTTCTTGATATAAATAATTACGACATTCTGTTAATTATTTTAGATACTTTTTTTTTTTTGAAATACATTTATGTTGCACTTATAGTTCTCTCCAGTAATGTGAAAAGTGCGAGTTAGAGAAGTTGGTATTTAAACTGCAATACTTTATTTCTCATGATTCCCTTTTATAATTTTTCAGAGTGAAAACCAATCGTATTGTCCCTGACGATTTTGACTGCGGTGTTATCAGAAGGAAAATAAGGGAATTTTATGTAATGAGGAAGCAACTTCCAACGGTGGGAAAAATTCACAAAGAACTGGCATCAGACATTGGCTTCCATGGAAGCATCACGTCCCTTAGGAAAATATTGAGAAATTTAGGTTACAGATGGAAGAAATGCGGAAGCAACAGGAAGGTTTTAATGGAAAAGCCAGACGTATCTCGTCTTAGATGCGAGTATCTAAGGAAGGTAAAACAGTACAGAGATAGCGGCTACGACTTGGTCTACTTAGACGAGACATGGATAGACACTTCTCATACTGCAAAGTATTGTTGGCAAAGTGTTGAAGAACGTGGTGTTGCAGCACCTTTCAACAAAGGACAACGCTTGATAGTTGTCCATGCAGGTGGTCAGAATGGATTCGTACCCGTGCAGAGTAGTTTTTTAAGCAAATTGTGCTACCGGGGACTATCATCATGAGATGAATGGTCCAAACTTCGAAAAATGGTTGAAGGAGAAGTTACTGCCCAATTTGCGAGTCAAATGTGTGATTATTATGGATAATGCCTCCTATCATTCCGTACAGAGTGAGAAAACTCCATCAAACATCTACCAGAAAGGCGGACATTCAAGAGTGGGTGAGAAACCGTGATATACCTTTCGTGAAAAACTAACAAGACCAGAGCTGCTGAATATTGTAAAAATATACAAACCTAAAGAAAAGGTTTACAGGATTGATTCAAATTATAAAAGAAAGGGACATGAAGTGCTACGTCTGCCACCATACCACTGCGAGTTCAATCCCATTGAACTGATTTGGGCAAATTTGAAGAAAAAGGTTGGTCAAAGAAACTTGACATTCAAACTCACTGATGTCCAAACACTCACACACAGTGCACTGGCAGATATTGGAATTACAGATGGAAAATGCTGTGAGTCATGTTTTGGCAATCGAGGAGAACTATCGCCAAACTGAATTGTTGGGTTTATGACCAAATTGATCAGTTTGTTAACCCCTCAGTGATGAAAGTGCTACCGATACAGCCAGCGAATTGGATTCTGACTGAATTGTTTTTAATATTATGTTTATACATATATGATTAAACTAATATCTTTGAATAAAATAATATTATATGAAAAATGAGTAAAATAACAAAAAATAAATACAAAAAATATAATAAATTGAAATAGTAAAAGAATGAAAACCAAAAAAAAAAAAAAGCTGAAAGATATAAAAGAAATTTTAAACAATCTCTCACAGGACTCGAACCTATTACTCTATATATAACTTAACAAAAATAAGTTCTTCGTTCAAACGCCTAAACCACTGCAGTAAATCTATATCACTATATACGTACGTCAATTTTAAATTTATGAATGCAAAGACATGATGCGTTTTACGTACACTCCTTTTCAATAATAGGTTGTGCCTCATTATATATTATAATACAAAGGTCAACCATCGGGGTCAAGTTGCGTCTACTATACTGCAGTATAACATAATGAACTGATATCTGTCAATGATGTATAAACAATATTGTACTACATATACAATATGTTATAACAACACACTTGGATTAAAATGTGCATATATAAAAACCCAGTTGTTTTCATATTGAATTTTTTTGGCTGATTATAAAAATGTTATCATGTAAGTTATTTATAGTAACAACAAAGGGAAATTAATCTTTAAAAAAAAAAAAAAAAAAAAAAAAAGAAAATCTATATAATATAAGTCCACAAGAAACTCTTTACCAGGTAGAGATAGGTCAAAATACACCTAAAAATTGGATGTAACATGCATGCTGTACCACAGAAAAGTGGTCTCGATTTTTCTCTACCGCCAGTAATAAAAAAGTTACAATAAAATCTATTTATAGTAATAACAAAGGGACGTAATTCTAAAAACAAGGGTGCCTCATGGTGGTGAACATTTGGTCCAAGTTACATCAAAATCCCTCCATGCATGAAGAAGAAATGTTCCGTACAAAGTCATTCTTGAATTTGACCTTTGACCTCTAAATATGACCTTGACCTTAGCCCTAGGGACCTGGTTCTTGCGCATGACATGTTGTCTCATCCAGGGGAATATTTGTGCCAAATGATATCTAAATCCTGCTTTGCATGACAAAGTTATAGACCAGACAGGAAAAAAATCTTCTTGACCTTTGATCTCAAAGTGTGACCTTGACCTTTAAGCTAGGGTACTGGGTGTTGTGCACAACACATCATCTCATCATGGGAAACATTTATGCCAAGTAATATTGTAATCCCTTGATGGATGACAGAGTTCTGGATCGGACAGGGAAAAAACCTTATTGACCTTTGACCTCCAATTGTGACCTTGACCTTTGAGCTAAGGGTCTGGGCTTTGCGCATGACATGTTGTCTCATCATGGGGAACATTTGTGCCAAGTAATATTAAAATCCCTTCATGGATGGCAGAGTTATGAACGGGACAGGAAAAAAACTCTGTTGATCTTTGACCCCCAATTGTGACCTTGACCTTTGAGCTAGGGGTCCTGGATTTGCGTATGACATGTCGTCTCATCATGGGGAACACTTGTGCTAAGTGATATTAAAATCCTTTAATGAATGTCAGAGTTATGGACCGGACACGAAACAGACCCTGTTCATGCTATGTTAAAATTTGACTGCTAAGTGTGACCTTGACCTTTGAGCTAGGGGTCTGAAAGTTGTGCATGACACATCGTCTTATTATGAGGTACATTTGTGCCAAGTAATATTAAAATCCCTTCATAGATTAGAGTTATGGACCGGACAGGAAAAAAGCTTTGTTGACCTTTGACCTCCAATTGTGACCTTGACCTTTAAGCTGGGGTCCGGGTTTTGCCCCAAGACACTCACCCTCCTGGGGGGAACATTTGTCCCAAGAAATATTAAAATTTTCTTCATGGATGGGAGATTTTAGGGCCCGGGACAGGAAAAAAGCCCTTTGTTGCCCTTTTTGACCCCCAAAAGTGCCCTTTGCCCCTTTGAGCTGGGGGTTTTTTCCGGGTTTTTGCGCATTAAACATTATCTCACCGGGGAACATTTGTGCAAGTAAACAAAAACCCTTCAAGGAGGGGAAGTTTTTTTAACCGACAGGAAAAAAGCCCCTTTTGACCTTTGACCCCCAAATTGGGGACCTTAAACCTTTGACTAGGGCCCGGGGTTTTGCCCGCCACTCCCTCTCATAGGGGAAACCCTTTTGTGCCAAGAAAATTTTAAAAACCCCTTTCAGGGATGACAGAGTTATGACCGGCCCAAAACGAAATTGCGGACGGACGGCCCGGAGGGAAATTTACGGAAAAGTGCTTTCCAAAAAGTCCCCAAAAACGGGCAATCAGGAAAATTTTCCTTTTTGGGAAATTTTTGTTTTAATTCAATTTTTTTTAAATTTGAGTAGAAGTTGGGGGAGAAAAAATTTTCCCTACTTTAAATTTGCAACATTTTTCGAATTTTTAAAGTAAGAAGATTCCCAACCCTTTTTTCTCAAAGGGGCCCTTGTAAAATTTGACATATAAACATTCTTTTGCTATTTATTCATAAATCTAACATCTCTTTTCGCAGAAAAAATTTACAAAAAACCCAAGCATAAGAAACCAAAATTTCCCCTCCACAGTGTAAAATGAAACGTTCTTTAAAGGAATCTAACCCCCAAGGGGAATTTACAAAATGGTTAAAAAAGCTAGTTGATAAAATATTTTGGGAGAGAAAATTTTAACGAAAAAATTTTTTTAGCTAAAACCATAAATAGAACACTGAATATGTCTTTTGACAAAAAAAAATTAGTGGTTCGCGTAACATGTGAAACAATCAGGGAAAAGGACTTTTCTGTGAATAACTTTTTATTTATTTTTTTGGGGTTTTTACGTGCCCCAACCCCGTAAAGGTTATAGGGGCCAAACAGACTAAAATTTTGGGTTTTCCACATCTCTTTTAAACATCAAAAAAAAACATGAGGTAGGGAATAAAAAATTTGAATACCTGCGGCCCTTCCCGCAAAACCGGGGCCCCCCCTAACCCGCCCCTTACAAATCAAGCAAATAGGGTAAGCCCCGGGGTTCCCCCTTCTCTTCCACCCTTTCCCCCTCCGCCGTTAATTTTTGCCCCCACTGATTTTAACTTTTACAGTGAAGAGTTCAGAAATTTAAAAATTGTACACAAAAACAGTAAATTTTATTTTTAAACACCCAAAGGAAACACAACAAGAGGGTAAATTTCCCCAGCTGCGATGTGTAAAGAAGACAGTATAATTTTAACAGCATTGGGTACCGTTTATCCCCCGGAAAATTTAACACTTTAAAATGAAAAAAGTAAATAAAAAAAATTTTTTAACACCCGTTGAAAACTTCCCAAAAAGGGTGGCCCCTTTTAACTTTTACTGGAAAAGATAAAGTAGACCAAAAATATTTTTAACACCCATAGGAAACCCCTACATATTTGGGTTTCCTTTTTTTTTTAAAGCTGATGACTTTAAAAAAGTAATAAAAATTTTTTTTTCCCACCCTTGGGTACTCTAAACGATGGTCTTTTTTACAGCTGTTGACATAAAAAAGTAGTAAGTATTTTTTAAACCCGCAGTTGGTACTCTGCTAAAGATGGTCATTAAAGGGCTGCTGAAGGGGGATAAATAGATAGTATATTTTTTAACAGCTTTTTGGAACTCTACTACAGATGGCCCATTTTAACAGCTTTTGACATAAAAAAGTATAATATTTTTTTTTAAAAACAGAAATTTTTGTACTCTGCTATAGATGGTCATTATAATGGCTGCTGATGTGATAAAGTAGATAGTTTATTTCAACAGCTTTGGGTACACTATTTTTAAAAGGAAATTTTAACATTTCTAAATGTAAATAAGTAATTTTTATATAAACCCGCAGTTGTACTCTGCTATAGAGGGTTCATTATAACAGCTGCTAAAAATTATAAAGTAATAGTAAATTTTTAAAGCATTGGAAACCCTGCAATAGATGGTCTTTTTAAAACAGCTGTTGATATCATAAAGTATTTTTTTAAACGGGATGATTTCACAACGACAGCCCATTTTAACATTTTTTGAGGGAAAAACAGAAATTTAATTTTAAATTTTAACAGCGGGTGGTAACCTACTGAACATGGTCTTTTCCAACAGCTAATTTTATAAAGAAAAGATCATTTGGGTTAATTTTCAACAGCATTTGGGAATTTTTTCCCTGAAAAAGTGGTCTTTTTAAACACAACGGGAATTTAAATAGATAGCAAATTTTTAACAGCAGAAATATTTAAACGGGGATAGCTCTTTTTGGGTTTTGGGTTCAAAAAGGGAAAGTTTTTAAACTTAACTTTTTATAGAACAAAAGGTTAGTTAATTTTTTTTAAAAATACACGTTTTTTTTAAAAGTCTTGGCTTTTGTGGTTAGTTCATTTGACAAAAAACCCTAAAACGGAAAATTTAAATGGGGGCACATTCATCCATTTCCGTGAAGGGTTTAACAAAAAAAAAACAGTGAAAAACTAAGGGGGAACGTTTGAAAATTATAAAAATTTTTAAAACCCACTAAAAATTTTTCCCCTTTAAACAGATGAAAGCGAGCAATTTTTAATCAAATTTTGCCAAATTAATAAATCAATTTTAAAAACCCATATCAATATTAACTGCACATCAATAAAAATTTTTAATTGCCCATCAAAAAAAATTTTAAATTTTTGGTATCAATAAAATTTTAAATTTGCTAAAAAAAATTTTAAAATTGCGTATAAATAAAATATTAATTGCAAATCAAAAAAAAAATTTAAATTAATTCCCTATCAATAAAATATTAATTGAACAAAAATAACAAAATTTAGTAAAAATAAAATTAAAAAAAAAAAAAAAAAAAAAAAAAAAAAAAAAAAATTTTTTCCAGTCTACAGTAACCCCCTAAATAAATTGGGGTTTTTAAAAATGCATCAAGTTAAGCCCAAAAGAAAACACTGAAAATAATGTATGTTGGGTTAATGCACTATAGCTTTTTGAAACGACTACTGTAATTGCAGTAGTTTTTAAACTTAACTTAACCCCAACTTAAAGTTTATTTTTTCTAATATATCAAAAGTTTTTTTAAAAGCAGAATACAAAATATTTTCAGTGTTAAATGATATAAACATTTTAATGTAGCATTCCCGTTCATCATGTGCAACATTAATTTTTTTTTCAAAATTTTGCCTCCAAATGCTGATACAAAACAGAAGGTGAGGGGGTAAATTGGGAAAAAAAAACCGTTTTCCAAAACATTTTTGGGTAAAATTTTAAGTCCCTGAAAAAGAAAAATCCCCAAACAAGAACATTATCAAAAGAAACAAACATTAACTCAAAATCCAACCAAAGTGCTTCAGACTGACAGTTTTTTTAATTCCCGAACAAGAAACAAGGGCCATAAAGGGCCCCGTAAACGCTCACCAAAAACCCATTGACCTAAAGAAACATCAAGATCAACATTCGACCAAGTTTTTATTAAAATATGGGCCTAAATGTTTGCCTCTAAAGTGTTAACTTTGCTTTTTCCCTTTTATTTTACCCGGTAACCTTTTTTTGAAACCCCCCATGACCCAGATTCAAACTTGGGCCCAAAGACATCCAAAATTAACCCTTTTGATTTAAATTTTATGAATACAGTCATAAATTGGCCTTTTAGAGTGTTAACAAGCCCTTTTTTTTTTGATTTGACCGTGAAACCCCGTTTTTGACCCCCCCCCACCTACCCCCAAATTTTAAAAGTGACCTATAACAACAAGATTAACAATTTCCCGACCAAGTTTTTATTTAAAAAATTTGGGCCCTAAAAATTTGGGCCCCTACAGTGGGTTTAAAAAGCTTTTTTCCTTTTATTTGCCTGGGGACCTACTTTTTGATCCCCCGATACCCGATATCAAAAAATAGTCCAAGATTTTTTTTGAGGGGAACAATTTTGACCAAGTTTCCCTTTAAAATTGGGCCCAAAAATTTTGACCTCAAAAGGTTTTAAAAAGCTTTTCCTTTGATCTGATTTTGGTCTAAAAATTTTTCCCCAATGACCCCCCTAACAAAAATCGTCCCCAAAATTTTTTTGAGGGAAACATTTTGACCAAGTTTTTTAAGAACGGGCCAAAAATTTTCCCCCTAGAGTGTTAACAAGCTTTTCCTTTTATTTAAAAACCCGATGACCAATTTTGGGCCCCCCCTGACCCAAATTTGAATTGACCTATGGATCATCAAGATTAACATTCGAAACCCAAATTTCAATTTAAAATACGGGCATAAATGTGGCCTCTAAGTGTTAACTACTTTTCCTTTGATTTTGACCTAAGGGCCTAATTTTTTTTACCCTACATACCCAGAAACAAACTGGACCTTTGGGGTCATAAAGAAACAAATTTTTGACCAAGATTCATGAAGAATATCATAAAATTTTTGACCTCTACAGTGTTAACAAGCTTTTTCCTTTTATTTACCTGGTGGCCCCCCCATTTTTTTGACCCCAGATGAAACCCCCTATCAAACTCGTCCAAAATTTTAAAATTAGGGGAAAAATTCTGACCAAAATTTCATTAAAAATTTTTGGGGCCCAAAAATTTTGGGCCCCCTAAGTGTTTAAAAAGCTTTTCCTTTTATTTGACCTGGTGCCCAGTTTTTTTTACCCCAGATGACCCAATAAAACAAACTCGTCCACGATATTTTTGAGGGTAACATTTTGACCAAGTTTTCATTAAGAAATGGGGCCCAAAAATTTTGACCTCAAGAGTGTAAAAAAGCTTTCCCCTTTTATTTGAAACCGGTGAAACCAGTTTTTTGACCCCCGATGACCCAAAATTGAATCGTCCCAAGATTTTTTGAGGGTAAAAATTCTGACCAAATTTCTTAAAAATTAGGTCAAAATTGTGACCCTAATGTGTTAAATCAAATTGTTGATTACAGGGCAACGGAAAAGGGGGCGACGACGACGGAACAAAGGGGGATCACAAAAGCCACCCTTTAGCAATTTTTGGCTCAGGTGAGCTAAAAAGGGAAAATTGACAAGTGAATTAGGTACCCGAAGACAGAGTACAAAAAAATTCTCGAAATTTTGAAACCCAAAAAATTTTTTAAAATTTTGTAATGGGGAACTTTTTACATTGCAAACAAATTAAGGGAGCTAAAAAAGTGTTTATTTTCTATATATTAATTCAGACATAATTCTGAATAAAAAAATATTTTATACTGAAAAGAAAGAGAAAACTAAAAAATTGTTTTTGTAAAAAAAAGCCATTTCCCCCCCCAATGCAAAGTCCATAGGCAAAAGTAAAAGGGGGGTCAGGAGCGAAAGTCAAAGAGACCTATTTGGCGAAAAGGGGAAATTACTTGGCATGTCCTTCACCCGCTAAATTTCAACACTCGTAGCCTAGGGGTTCTCAAGTCACTGTTCAGGCCCTTGCCCTTTGCCCTTTTGAAAAGGCCTCAAAATAAATGGGTCATCTACTCTGCTGTCAATCCCCTATTAAGTTTAAAACATTGTGGGTCAAGGGTTTCAAGTTTTTTCCCAAAAAAATGTTTTTTACATGAACAGGCCACGTGCCCTTAAACTTTAATAACGCCCCCAAAATCAATAGGGGGTCATTACCTGCATTTCAATCATCCTATAAAGTTTCAACTTCTGGGCAAGTGGTTCTCAGTTATTGCGAACTGGTTATAAATGTTCAGCCCCTGTGACCTTGCCCTTTAACGGAGTGCCCCCAAAAAACATAAGGGTCATTTACTCGCATAAACAATCACCTTTATAAGTTTCAACATTCTGGTCGGAGGTTCTCAATTATTGTTTGGGAATGGTTTTCCATGTTCGGGCCCCGTGGCCTTACCAACATCCCCAAAATCGTTGGGGTTCATCTACTCTCATGACCAATCACCCTACAATTTTCATCTTCTGGTCAAGGGGTTTCTAAATTACTGCCGGGAAATGGTTTTAATGTGGGGCCCCCTGTGCCCTTGACCCTTCACAGAGTGACCCCAAAAATCTTTAGGGTATCTACTCTTTATGACCATTCATCTATTAATTTTTAACATCGGGGTAAGGGGTTTTCTAAAGTTACTGCCCGGGAAATGTTTTAAATGTTCGGGCCCCGGGACCTCGCCCCTTTAATGGAGTGCCCCCAAAATGATAGGGGTCTCACTTTGCAGTACAATCATCCTAAAATTTCACACTCGGGTCAAGGGGGTTCCTGTAATTGATCAAAAGGTTTTTTAAAGTTCGGGGCCCCGTGACCTTGACCTTTGACGAGGGTCCCAAAAATCAATAAAGGTATCACCTTTATACCAATAAATCCTATCATTTTCAACATTCTGGGTCGTGGTTCTCTATTTTTTTGTTTGGAATTTTTTTCAATTTCGGGCCCCTTGACCTTACCTCTGACGAGTGCCCCAAAATCGATGGGGGTCATCTCTTTCAGGGTCAATTCCTTTGAATTTTTCAACATTCTGGGCAAGTGGTTCTCTATTTATTGAGGGAAAGGGTTTTCAATTGGGGGGCCCCTGTGACCTTGACCTTTGACGAGTCCCCCCAAAATCATGGGGGTCATCTACTCTTCAGCCCAATCTCCTATGAAGTTTCAAAAAATTCGGATCAAGTGGTTTTTAGTTATTGATGGGAAATGTTTTAAAATGTTAAAAGGCCCCGTGCCCTTTTGCCCTTTGGGGAGTGCCCCCAAAAAAACAATAGGGGTTCTACTCAGCCCCTACAACCTATAATTTAAAGGGTTTTCGGGTAAAATGGTTCCCGTTTTGCTCGGAAATAAGTGTGACGTACAACGAGGACGGACAGGGCAAAAAAAATATGTCCCGGGGGAACATAAAACACAATACAAATTTTTCCAATCTTGCCAAAAGGGGAAATTTCTGGAAACAAAATGATCATGTGCTTGGATATTAAGCCACATGGGGTAATACCCTCATGATTCAATATCTGTGCATCTAAACTCTGAAATGTGGTATATCAGATGATAAACAATGGGAAAGCATTGATTATTTGATAAACAATGCTAAACTTTGATCTAGTTAGTAACTAATTCATAATGCTTCAACATAAAAATAAACAAAAAAAAAAACAATAAAAGGGGGGGACAAATGGGAGTTAGAAGAACATGCGTCCCTTTGGGAAAGCATAAACCGGCCAAACCATTTATATACCCCAAAAGGGGTTTGTTAAGCGGAGAACCCCCAACTGACACACCTACATGGGTTTGCACTGCAAATAAGCAAAGGTAGAATGGGGTAATTTTTAAATTTTTTTTTTAAAAAAAAAAATTCTAAAAAAAAAAAAAAAAAGAACTTTCACCTATACTGCATTCCATATGCTCAAAAAGGGTTTTTGTAACTTTACAGGATAATAAAAAAAAAAATTGATGAATTAATTCTGAAAAATTTTCAGCCAAAGGGTATAAATGTTTAAAAAAATAAGTTTTTCCCTGTCATTTAAAGGGAAATTTCACACAAAATTTTTTGTATCTACAACAGAAATTAAGATGTTCCATTTCTTAAACCAAAATTTTTCAAAGGGGAAAAAAAATTTCAATTTTTTAAACTTTAAATCGCTGCTTAAAACACTGATTTAAAATTTTTTTAAAAACTGAAGGTTTACTTTACTTTGAAAAAAAAAAAAAGCATCAAACCCTTTTTAAACATAATTTTATAAAAAAAAAAACCAAAAAATTAAATATTAAAACATCAATCTAAAAAAAGTAATCATGAAAATAATGTCTGAAATTAAAATTTCAAATTTGTAAATGTAAGTAAAAATGATCATAAGGTAGGACATAGCAGGTCGAAGATGTTTTATTTATCTAAAAATTTCGAGAAAATTCAGTCCTATTTTTCCATTAAATAAATTTTTTAAAAAAAATTTATGAAAAAAAAAGTTATATTTGCTTTTTGAATAAATAATAAATTTAAAAACAAGTGTCTTATTTTTTGCGTTACAATCAATTTAACCCTTTGGGTAAGGAAACAATGACAAAAACAGACAAATTTTACAGTAACACTATTTCAAAATATTTTTTCTACAAAAAGTTTTGCATAATTTTGGAAATATTTTTCCCGTAACGTTTCTTTTTTAAATTAAAAACTTATAAAAATCTTTCTATGTCCACATTCGAAATTTAACACAACAAAAGAGCTCCCACAAAATCTGGGGTAATTCATCGAAAAAATCTCCCTGTCTTAATATATTTTAGTTCTGCCATATAAACCTTTTTTATCTGAAAATGAACTTACAAAATTTTCCATTTTTATATCTAATGATTTTTTTCATTTTTTCTTATATGTTAGTATCTTATGTCTAATAATGAATATAGATATCTATATCATTTGTCTCGAGTCTATTCAATTATTTAAATATCGTTTATAAATAAAATTTATTTTTAGCCTCACATTCACAAAAAATTGTTAGTCCAGCTGGGTTTGATATCTTTGTATTTTTACCCAAACGATTTTTAAAAATTTAATGTTTTAAAATTTAAAGATTTTTTTGTAACATTCATACCATATTTCCAATCAGTCTCAACTGGAATTTAATCTTGGGAATTTTAAAAAATTTTTCCAATCAAAAATTTTTAAAACCACTTGTGAAGCGAAAAATGTTTTGTGAAAATAGGCTTGTGACATAAAATTTTGATCTATTTCAAAAACATTTAATCTGAAATTCGTCAGATAAAAGAAAATATAATGTCAGATCCAAAATTTTTAAGTTTGTAAATTAAATATTTATGTCTAATAATGTAAAGATTATATGTCTGATAATGTGAAAGCTCTCCATTTAACAAGCACATTATAGGAAAAGCAAAGCCATGTTAGTTTAAAACGTTAAATCTCGTGCATCTAAGTACCGGTCATAGAATAAACAGTTCCCACATCAAATTTTAAGACCCCACTTCCCTTTTCCCGACTGAAAAGTTTGGGAAAGCATAGCCTAATTAAAGGGGAAAAAAAAGATAATAATTTATGTCAAACATTCTTCTCGCAATCAAATTTGCATACATCATACACCCCGGGGGATCATAATTTTAAAAAGCAAATCTCATCCCTATAAGCATATCCTGGGGGTAACTCTGTTGCAATAGCCCCAACCAAAGAAAAAAATCCTGGGATTATAAATATCTTACATATCAACCGGGGGGTATACTGAACAATTTTCAAAACAAAACAAATCTTACCCCCCAAGCGATCCCGGGGTAAAAAAGATATAATTTTAACTTCTACATATCAAACAACGGGGCAAATAAAGGGGAAAAATTTTTACGAAAACTAAAAATCTTTTTAAAAAAAAAAAAAAGAAGTTTTAACGGTACCATCATTTATCCCCACAATTCTTTAGTAAAATTTGAAACTGTCCCCAAAGGTCTAAACACACTTACTTAAAAAAATTTCCCAAGTGATGATCAATCAAATTCATTTATCATAGAATTTCTTCCCAGGGAAAAAACTGATAATTTCATAGACCGGTTTATAAAAACCCAACATATGGCTTTGCGACCAGCGGACCCGACCACTGCCACCGCGCAGTTGGTCAGGGTCCATGCGTTCACTAACAGTTTCTCCCAATCCCCGTGGCTTTAAAAACGAAAAACATGACCTGACCAAGCCGGATGCGCAGGCTGGGTTTGGGTCCATGCTGGTCGCAAACCCACTTGTGGTTTTTTTTTATGGCATGGGTAGTAATTTTTATTCATTAGATAAGATAATGCTGTTGTAAGTATTTCCCAATTTTTAAGGTTACATTGACCCCGAGTGTTAAAAATCCCTTCACAGAATATCGATTACAACCGATGGGGAAAAAAGCCCGTTTACCTTTAAATCCAAAGTGACCTTTACCTTTGGGGTAGGTGCTGGGGGTTTTTGCATGAGATTGTCTCATCATGGGAAAATTTTGGGAATAAAATTTAAAAACCCTTGGAATACGGTTAGGCCGACATGAAAAGCGATGGACGACGGAATGACCGGGCAGAAAAGCGCAATGCTACAGACCCCCCAAATAAAATTGTTAGTAGTAGTTTCCCCTTTAAAGGGGGAAATTTTTATAGTTTTCAACGCATCTTTTGGGGCAGCCAACACTTTTTTTGGGAAAAATGAACGAATCAAATTTTTTAAACATGTTTCAGACAATTTAAAAAATGAGGAATTTTTAAAGAAATAATTTTTTGATAAGTTGTTATCAGTAATCAAATTTGATACTTTACAAGTTCATTGCCCGACAGGTTTCTTTTATTTTTGGGTTGTTTTTTACATCGCATTTATCAAAACAGTGTTTTTTCAAAAATTAAGATAATTGCTTATACTGAAAGGCATATCACCTTTCAATTATTTTTATTCAATTATGAAAGAATTAAGATTTTTTTTTACTTTAGCAAATACATTTAAACAATTTGGGCCCGGTTTCCCCAATTTTCCGTCCGAACAGGTGTTGTATTCTAGCGGACTTAACATAAAATTTAGCCTGGTGACCCATACATTTTTAGCCATTTTTATGCTCACAATACAATTATCTATACACATGAAGAAAAAGAAAAAATTCTATGAAAGAGTTTTTTCAAAATTAAAAAAAAATATTCTTCACTATGGGTATTTTTCATTGAAAAATGTTCACAAAAGTAAATATGAAACAATTTTTTTTTTCATTTGTACCCATTATTGTAAGGATAGAGTATTACAAATATGACTATGATATCAAATAAGTATATAATAAAATCTGTAAAAAGAAAAAACCGTATTGTGCTGCCTGGATGTATATTTTGGTTGGTATTTATAAAAAAGCAGAAAATTATGAAAATGTTGAAAAATTGCTGGCAGTTTCAGCAACAGTGGGTGTGTTCAAAACAATTTTTCACAAAAACAAGCCTGGTGACCTATTGTTTTTATTTGTTCATTGTTTTTAGCACAAATTTTCCTATCATATATGTGAATTTAAAAAAATTCTATGAAAGGAAAAAAAACTATAGGAATTCTCTTTAAATCTTCATCACACTATCATGCAGCAAATGCTTAAAAAAAATCAAATATTCAATTTCTCATAAATTTGTTTATAAATGCTTCAATAACTCTGAATACACTTCCGCATTAGAAAGAGCTTCATCTTGCGAAATTGCATTCAATTCTGTTTGAATTTTGCAGAACATGGATAAAGAGAAATTTAATTACTCTAAAGTTGTTAAGAACATTGAGAAATACAGGCCCAGGATCTGCAATACAATTTTAGAACTTCTCTTTAAACAATTTTCGATGTCAGCTTAAAACAAAATGCCAGAAACATAATTTCCTCCAGCGATTTATTGCATAAATGAAAGAACATAGCAACTGGCTTATAAGAGCAATTAAATCGACTAGCAGTGATGTAATTATACAGTGTAGTGGGACCATTTTGCTCAAACATATAATAAATGTTGCAGAAACATTAAGTAACTTACTGTTAAAGTAATGATCTTGTCAAACAGCATTGCTGGAGCCATGTGGAAATCAAATACAAAGTACTGAAAACATAGTAAAATTTGAGACTTACAATACAATAATATGAAAATATTGGTATTCGTAGGGGATGAATTTTTGTGGATTTTATGGTTGCATCAATCCATAATAATAACCCTTACCCTGCTGAATTTCTATAATGAACTTGTCTATCTTTCAATTTGGACAGTGCCATTAACTGTTAAAAGGGGTACATACCAAAATGATACTGAATGAATTGCTATTAGTACAGGTAATGATCAGACATGGATGTGCAGGCTAATCATAATCTGCACTGGTCGCAAAGGCAGAATCAATCGTGTCTGGCATGATAAGGTTTAAATCCAAACAAAGAATATACCATTTTTTTTAAAATTAAAAATTTCAAATACATGAATTCAAATCCCCATAGAAAAAAAACAACAAACATTTTAACCCAAACCACGAAATTTCATTCCCACTAATAGGTTTCTTATAAAAAAAACACCATGCAAAATACTGCATTTATTTCCTAAGGCACTACTGGCTCAAGGGAATTTCAGCTACTTGGGTTTGCTGGGAAAATAACTGTTTTATTAAATTCTAAAAGAGTCGTAACTGATATTTAGCTGATCTGAGATGCTCTATGAAATGAATAGTCCGCCTTTAAAACTACAATTTATTCTATAACAACATCATTCTGTAAATGGTACCATATATTTGGCTCATCTGTATGACCTCCTGTAAACAAGAGCACCGCCTTGCAGAGGCAGACGCTCATCTGATTTTTTTTTGTGTCTGTATAATAGAAATATTGTCCTACCCATGATTTTCTAAGTCCAAAAAGGGCCATAATTCTTGCAAAAAGCAGGATGGATAATGTTTCTTGCTGTACAGAGTCAGCTTATGATGGTGAACAACTGTTGCAAGTTTCAAAGCAATAGCTTTGATAGTTTAGGAGAAAAGCTGGACAGAGTTATCTTTCTTGCTGTACATGGTCAGCTTATGATGGTGAACAAGAGTTGCAGGTTTCAAAGCAACAGCTTTGTTAGTTTAGGAGAAAAGCTGACCTAAACACAAAACTTAACCAAGAAATCAGATGTTTTCTAAGTCCAAAAGAGGCCATAATTATTGCAAAAAGCAAGATGGAGTTACATTTCTTGCTGTACAGGGTCAGCTTATGATGGTGAACAAGTGTTGCAAGTTTTAAAGCAATAGCTTTGATAGTTTAGGAGAAAAGCTGACCTAAACATAAAACTTAAACAAGAAATCTGATTTTCTAAGTCCAAAAGGGGCCATAATTACTTGCAAACAGCAGGATGGAGTTATGTTTCTTGCTGTACAGGGGTCGGCTTATGATGGTGAACAAGTGTTGCAAGTTTCAAAGCAATACCTTTGATAGTTTAGGAGAAAAGCTGACCTAAACATAAAACTTAACCAGGCAATTTGACCTCTGTACATGGTCTGATAAGCTAAAAACTGTTCAACATTATAATCAAACTTACTTCATTGTAATATGGACAGTTAGTAGATTCTTTCACACTTGTGTATTTCTTCTGGTCTCCAACCTGCACACATACTACAGGATCCATGTTCAATCCTGCCAGCTGGCGTGCCTCAATCACAGTGATGCAGACCTGGAAGTCCTGGGCCTTCAAGGCTACAGACTCCACACTCTGAGATTTGGCTTTTCTGAAAGGAAAGTATAATTAGATATCTTAACAGTCCCCAATTATGATGTGCTTATCCTACAATACACTTATCTGTTTAAGTCTGGACCTTATTTCAACCGCTCTAGTTTAAAAACGCAAGTCTCAAGACAGACCACCACTGGTGTCTTATAGGTTGGTGCAGTCTTAACATGAGCATGGTTTAATCCTTTGACCTCTGGACAGCATGGTTCTATTCCATGGCTTCTGTCCAGCATGGTTCAATTATGTGACCTCTGATCAACATGGTCTGATCTCTTGACCATTGTACAGCATGGTTCAATTATGTAACCTCTGTACAGCATGGTCTGATCATTTGACCTCTGTACAGCATTGTTTTATTCCATGACTTCTGTCCAGCATAGTTCATTTCAATTCTCTGTAAAGCACTGTTTGATCACTTGACCTCTGTACAGCATGATTTTATTCCTGTGACTTCTGTACAGCATGGCTAGATCACCTGACCTCTGTACAGCATGATTCTATTCCTGTGACTTCTGTACAGCATGGCTTGATCACTTGACCTCTGTACAGCATGGTGTGATCACTTGACCACTGTAAAGCATGATTCTATTCCTGTGACTTCTGTACAGCATGGCTAGATCACTTGACCTCTGTACAGCATGATTTTATTCCTGTGACTTCTGTACAGCATGGCTAGATCACTTGACCTCTGTACAGCATGATTCTATTCCTGTGACTTCTGTACAGCATGGCTTGATCACTTGACCTCTGTACAGCATGGTGTGATCTCCTGACCACTGTAAAGCATGGTTCAATTATGTGACCTCTGTACAGCATGGTCTGATCACTTGACCTCTGTACAGCATGGTTTGATCACTATCACTTGACCTCTTTACAGCATGGTTCAATCACTTGACTTTATACAGCATGGTTATTCACTTGACCTCTGTACAGCATGGTTCAATTATGTGATCTCTGTACAGCATGGCTTGATCACTTGACCTCTGTACAGCATGGTTTGATCACTATTACCTGACCTCTGTACAGCATGGTTTGAACACCTGACCTCTGTGCATCATGACTTGATCACCTGACCTCTGTACAGCATGGCTTGATCACTTGACATCTGTACAGTATAGTCTGATCACTTGACCTCCGTACAGCATGGTCTGATCACTTGACCTCTGTACAGCATGGTCTGATCACTTGACCTTTGTACAGCATGGCCTGATCACTTGACCTCTGTACAGCATGACTTGATCACTTGACATCTGTACAGTATGATCTGATCACCTGACATCTGCATGTATGGTCTGATCACTTAACCTCCATACAGCATGGTCTGATCACTTGACCTCTTTACAGCATGGTCTGATCACTTGACTTTTTTACAGCATGTTCTGATCACTTGACCTCTGTACAGCATGACTTGATCACCTGACATCTGTACAGTATGGTCTGATCACTTGACATCTGTACAGTATGGTCTGATCACTTGAACTCCATACAGCATGGTCTGATCACTTGACCTCTTTACAGCATGGTCTGATCACTTGTCCTCTGTACAGCCTGATTCAATAAACTGAACTCAGTACAGCATGGATTGATCACATGACCTCTGTACAGCATGGTCTGATCACTTGACCTAGTTACAGCATGGTCTTATCACATGACCTATTTACAGCATGGTCTGATCACTTGACCTCTGTACAGCATGGTCTGATCACTTGACCTAGTTACAGCATGGTCTTATCACTTGACCTATGTATGGCATGGTCTGATCACTTGACCTATGTATGGCATGGTCTGATCACTTGACCTCTGTACAGCATGGTCTGATCACTTGACCTTTACAGCATGGTCTGATCACCTGACCTCTTTACAGCATGGTCTGATCACTTGACCTCTGTACAGCATGGTCTGATCACTTGACCATACAGCATGGTCTGATCAATTGACAACTGTACGGCAGGGTCTGATCACTTGACCTTACAGCATGGTCTGATCACTTGACCTATGTACGGCATGGTCCGATCACTTAATCTCTGTACAACATGGTTCTACTCCATGACTTCTTTAATGAGTAGCATAACTTTATTCACAATGTTCGTCTCTGCTTGGCTAAAGGCGAGATTTACAAAGAAGCTCTTAAGTGACCTGGAATGCAGCTTAAATGGTACAGTTAAAAGGCACAAAATAGACAGAGGCTTAACACAGTAGACAGACAATTGATGAAGATGTTTTTACTGTCATACAAAAGCTGGAAAGTGTCAGTTGGTACATTTTAAATTGATGGAATGAAGTTTAATCTGATTTGTAAAGCCTCACCATAGAGCCATAAAAGACAAATCAATACCAGTCCTTTGAAAACTGAGCTTCTCTACAAAATGTCAAAGGTATTTCTGAGAAAAGACAACTTTTATTTTAAATGTATTTGATAGAACTTATTGTGTAAGGTTCCATTACAAAGAGGAGTATGAAATTTACTGCATATGATATTTACAAATTGCAAAACATATGAAGTACATGAGATACCAAATAGGCTTGAATGAATTACATTTGTGAACACGTGCCTAACCAACAGATTTCTATGAAATAATAGTCTCAAAAACTGAGAATACCACAATTCACAATTTTAATTTATTTGACTGCCTACGACACGCAAGCAGTATAATAGGGTTATTATAATAGTAGCTTGACGTGGGATGCTGTATTTGGCTTGAGTCGATTTTGCCAGGTCAGATCTCACGAGGCGCGCTAGCACAAACCTGAATACAAAGTCCCGTATCTGGCTACCTTTATAATGACCCTTCTATTATATACCTCCTACTTTTTGTTTTGTTATTGGACCAAACCTTCAAAGTTTATCAATGTTAAAATAGAACCAAGTGAAGTTTTTTCATGTGCTATTTCCAGAAATGTGTTACGTCATACATATTAAATGAAAGTAGTCTCACAACATACAATACAAAATGTACAATACAGAATTTTTTTTTGCCTGTTCAAGTTTACTTGTGAAATACAAGACATATTTTTGACAGAATTTATATAGGTATATAATTAACAGACATATGGACATATTGCTTCAGACTTTGGAGGCAGCCTGTCTTCTCTCACCTTTTAATACCACTGTTGGCCATTATGGAGGAGGCTTCACTGGTCTGGTCATAGTCCATCTCCTTCTCCCCTGCCACTCTGGACAACATGGACGCCACCTCTGCTGCCTTGGCATCCAAACTGGCATCTGTACGATATATAATATACACATGAATTTTCAAGAGTCGCTGTGCGAAAAGCAAATGTTTGGGCTTTGTGACCAGTGAAGACCCACATCAGAGCACATCCGTACTGTCTGTTCATCCCAATATCCATGATTTGAAAAGCACCATGAGAAAACTAACATGGTGCATTTGCGACCAGCATGGATTCATGCTGGTCGCAAATGCACTATGTTGGTTTTCTCATGGTGCGGCTCATTTTCATTTACCAATTTCAGCACTGATGTGCAACTTATAAGCAAACAGTAATCACCCAAATCAGACTGGCAAAGGTAGGTAAAGGTAAATTTTATTTACCATCGCTTTGTGAAACAATAAACATAAGTTCTGTAGAGCTTTTGAGCGACCCTATTTTAAGAACAGTTACAACTAACTAGAAAATGCTTTTGTAAAAAAGCGCATGTCTCCCCCAATGCAAAGTCCTATAGGCAAGAAGTCAATAGGGGTCAGGAGTGAAAGTCAAAGAGACACTGATGGTTGGCTGCAATAGGGATCATCTACTTGGCATGTCCAGTCATCCCACTAAATTTCAACACTCTTGGCCTAGTGGTTCTCAAGTCACTGTTCAGGCTCCTGTGACCTTGCCCTTGGATCAAGTGACCTCAAAATAAATAGGGGTCATCTACTCTGCATGTCCAATCATCCTATTAAGTTTCAACATTGTAGGTCAAGTGGTTCTCAAGTTATTTCCAAAAAATGATTTTACATGAACAGGCCACTGTGACCTTGACCTTTAATAGACTGACCCCAAAATCAATAGGGGTCATCTACCCTGCATGTTCAATCATCCTATTAAGTTTCAACATTCTGGGTCAAGTGGTTCTCAAGTTATTGATCGGAACTGGTTATCAATGTTCTGGCCTCTGTGACCTTGACCTTTAACGGAGTGATCCCAAAAACAATAGGGGCCATTTACTCTGCATGAACAATCATCCTATGAAGTTTCAACATTCTGGGTCGAGAGGTTCTCAAGTTATTGATTGGAAATGGTTTTCCATGTTCAGGCCCCTGTGGCCTTGACCTTTAACAGAGTGACCCTAAAATCGTTAGGGGTCATCTACTCCGCATGACCAATCATCCTATGAAGTTTCATCATTCTGGGTCAAGTGGTTCTCAAGTTACTGACCGGAAATGGTTTTCAATGTTCAGGCCCCTGTGACCTTGACCTTTCACAGAGTGACCCCAAAATCGTTAGGGGTCATCTACTCTGCATGACCAATCATCCTATTAAGTTTCAACATTCTGGGTCAAGTGGTTCTTAAGTTGCTGACCGGAAATGGTTTTCAATGTTCAGGCCCCTGTGACCTTGACCTTTAATGGAGTGACCCCAAAATTGATAGGGGTCATCTACTTTGCATGTACAATCATCCTATGAAGTTTCAACATTCTGGGTCAAGTGGTTCTCTAGTTATTGATCGGAAATGGTTTTCCATGTTCAGGCCCCTGTGACCTTGACCTTTGATGGAGTGACCCCAAAATCAATAGGGGTCATCTACTCTTCATGACCAATCATCCTATGAAGTTTCAACATTCTGGGTCAAGTGGTTCTCTAGTTATTGATCGGAAATGGTTTTCAATGTTCAGGCCCCTGTGACCTTGACCTTTGACGGAGTGACCCCAAAATCAATAGGGGTCATCTACTCTTCATGACCAATCATCCTATGAAGTTTCAACATTCTGGGTCAAGTGGTTCTCTAGTTATTGATCGGAAATGGTTTTCAATGTTCAGGCCCCTGTGACCTTGACCTTTGACGGAGTGACCCCAAAATCAATAGGGGTCATCTACTCTTCATGGCCAATCATCCTATGAAGTTTCAACATTCTGGGTCAAGTGGTTCTCTAGTTATTGATTGGAAATGGTTTTCAATGTTCAGGCCCCTGTGACCTTGACCTTTGACGGAGTGGCCCCAAAAACAATAGGGGTCGTCTACTCTGGCAGCCCTACAACCCTATGAAGTTTGAAGGTTCTAGGTCAAATGGTTCTCCAGTTATTGCTCGGAAATGAAGTGTGACGTACGGACGGACGGACAGACAGGGCAAAAACAATATGTCTCCTGGGGGAGACATAATTATACCTTACCCCCAGCAATTTGCTGGTACTGACAATCATGATAAAGTTCCTTGCCCAAGGACACACTGCAGTGGGAATAGCCAGGAACTGAACCCGTGGCCTTCACCTCTTTAGGAAAATGTCTTAGCCCTCTCAACCAATGCGTCCACTCATTGCATGGATACTGGTACGCTTGTTTTCTCATAGTTACAGGCTTTCAAATCATCATAAACTTACTGGGCAAAAAATTATTCAGCGGATACTTACCAGTCTGGAAAATGATACCTCTGCAATTCGACACGAATTGCTTTTGCATCTTTGCTTAATTAAAGCAATAATAATCATAATCATTTCTCAACAGAATTGGAAACAAATCACAATGGCGGTCTAGACGTTGCATTCAGACTTGCAGTGTAACTAACTGTGTAATTACACTGAAAAGAGACAAATGGTGTGTCTGTTGTCTGTCACGAATGTGTCTGAATAATGTATAACTGAGGATGGTCCGTGATAGACTAGGGTGTTAGGCCATTAGAAGTTTACCTGAAAAAGCACTGGAATCCATAACAAGCTACTATACTAAGTAACTCAATAAAATAAAATACAATACAGCTAATGAAAATTTATGTATATGGTAAACTGAAAGGCTGTGAAATATTTTACAAAAAGCAGACTGGTAAAACCACTTTGTACTAAGGTATCTGAATTTAACTGGAAAATCTAGACATTCTTAAACCATATTGGAGCTTTAGCTGCAAGAGCCAGTTTCGTATTGTTGCCATGCACATTTTCTAAGTAAAACGAGTAGAGGCATTTTATAGGATTTATATTTATTACATTAATATGGTTATTTATGACGTTTATAAAATGAAGAATATCAATGAATAACTAAATGCTTTAGGCCATACTAAAACTATGCAAGCCAATTAGAAGCAAAGGTAATACAGAAATTCGATTGGATATAATGCATAGAGACCACAGGCAATCACCATATTAAGTTTGACAACAGTTACTGTAGACAAAAGTATTCTTTATCCAGTTTCAGTCCCAAGATTATCACTGTGACCTTGACCTTTGACCTAATGCCACTGGGGGTCATCTACTGACAAAGGCAATCATTCTAGGAAGTTTGGAATTTTTTTCAGTTCTACTGACCAAAATTTGACGACTGTAGAACAAAGCTTTCTTTAGTAATTGATCATAAACCAGACTGACTGACAATGAGCATAACATATACATCAAACTTCATTAACTCGAACTCATTGGGACCAACAGAATTTGTTCAAGTTACCGGTAGTTTGAGCCATCGAACAATATACATTACACAGGGATTTTGCTGCGACATGATGAGTTTGAGTGAGGAGTGGTGTTTGAATTATCCGTGTTCAAGCAAACTAAGTTTGACTGTATAACTACTCTTCTTGACTGTATAACCAATCTTCTTGACTGTATAACCACTCTTCTTGACTGTATACTTTTCTTGACTGTATAACCACTCTTATTGACTGTATAACCACTCTTCTTGACTGTATAACCACTCTTCTTTGAAGGTAGGCATGAAAATTTGAGAATAACATAGCCTCAATATATTTTACCTGATTCCATTTCATCTATAAGTGCTTGTTTCTCGTCCATGTCTTCCATCCCTGAGGCTCGTTGTTTGGCTAACATGAACTTCATCACTGTACCGAGCTGCTTCATACTGAAAATTGGGTCACATTATATACTTACTAAATCAACCACACAAGGTAGGTCACTGCCACTTGATAAGTTATTATTATATACCCAAACACAAGAATAAGTAAGTCTTAAATATTGAGAGACCTTAACAAACTTTTAAATGTGACGACACTTAGTAAAATAATGCCAAAATGGTGTTACACAGCCATGGCATTCATATAACCACTTCCAGTTATTGGCAATGGGTCTAGGATTCTATCACCAATGGGTCTAGGATTCTATCACCATTCACAGTAAGGCATATATTAATGATTTGTAATCATTATGAAATTTATGACAAATACATAGGTTCTAATATGATGCTGAAATGTTGTAACATTTCAATTTTGACCTATCAGCTAGCTCTGCATCACATTCATCTTCCCTAAACTGCATTACAAGAACAATTACAAACAAAAAGTTAAAAACTGTTGAACAGTACTATATTCTAAGAAGAGATAACTTCATGGAAAATGTATACTTACGTTTTCGGTGATTTTCCTCCTGAGGTTTTAGATGCAATACTGAGGCGTGATCCGAGCAAAGATTTACTATTGCTCGAGTGGAGGGACTCCCTATCATCATCACCGTCAACTGTATCACCCATAATTTCCCCGCCCCCTTCCTTCATGCTGCCATGTAGCGACTGACGATCTATATTGAGCTGGTTCTGTTCCTCTTCAGTAAGAACACCCCGAAGGTCGTCACTCTTAATGGGCTCAAACCCTCCTCTTTGCCACATTCCCACTGAACCATCTGGGGCATTGTATGTCAGCTCAAAAGTCAAGCTTGTCTATAAACAAAATTAAAATTTTGTTTTAAAATTAAGCATGAAAGTTGATGTTAGTTTATCTTAGCTTATATTTTGACATAATGTTGAAGTCTCTGGTTCCCATTCCCCCCAAGTAAACAACAGCATTATTTATGACTAATGGAAAGCTGCAGTTATGAGCCTTGCAAGTAAAGAAATTAAGCACTGTTTGTAAAACACATATGACCACTGTGACAGCCTGTCAGAGGTAACTGTTTACCCAAGACTAAACAACTGATCGCACAAGATATCATTTCATGAAGTTTCAATCTTGCAGGTCCAAGTGTTCTCTAGTTATTGATGAAAAACATTTCAAGCCATCAAATAGCATTTCCATTTACAAGGTCGCTATGATAATGACATTTGTCAAACTAACTTAAAATCAATAGGAATCATCTACAGACCTCAGACAATCATCTAATAAATTTTGGATTCGCCTAAAATTGATCAGAAACCATTTTCAGTCTCAATGTCACTGCAACCCTTGAATTGCTAGAACTGACCCTTAAACTGATTGTCATTTACTAACCACAAGCACTAGGACAAAACATTCAACTTCTATGTCACTGTGACCTTGACCTCTAACCTTATGATTGTAAGAACTTCAGACATTACCTGCAAACCATATACAATCATTCTATAAAGTATGATGGTCACAGATTCAAGCACACATTACTGAGCAAGTATCTGTGACATTGACCTTTGACCTACTGACCCTCACAATAATTACAGCCATCTACTAACAAAGAGCAATCACCATAAAATTATGCAGTTTGATAGCCAACTCGAAAATTGTGTTGAGGCTCAACGTCAAGGACAGAGACCTTTACCTCTGACTTACTGATCCTTTAAAATCAGCTGCATCACCTGACAATAGCCAAGCATTGTATGAAGTTTGATGACTGTGACCCTAAGCAGTTTCAAGTTATTGATCTGACACCATTGTCTTTGATCCATCCAGTCAAATGCTTACCACAGGCAATCATCCCATGTTATACCAAACAGTCACAAGTTATCTTCCCTCTGCCTTACAAAAAACTGATGAAATCTTTATGATTCAGCATGCATATTGACAGCTCAGCGTGAAATTATGTAACTGTATATAAATAAAGAACAAGATACAACAGTTTCGCTCTCGGCCCACGATTTAAATGTCTTATTGTTAATACAGGGGCCAAAGTATGATTTAAATGAGAGGGTCTTACCTTCATTACAACATTGTTTGCATCAAGCAGACTGTCTGAGACTTTCACATTGCCCACTTCTACCAGCTCTTGTAGAATCATACGGAACACACCAATCAATCTGCAACATATACATGATAATTATTGAAAATATTCTTCAGTATACTGACAAGTTCCTTCATGTTTTAAGTGCAGTAGTGTGGAAAGGACTGGCAGATTTTAAATAAGAAAGCGCACCTAATAAGTTTGGGATTTTTTTTTTGGCAGTTGAAGGGGGGCGGGGAGTGTTAATGTTACCCTGACACAATTATAGGTCATATGGTGACATTCCAGCTTTGACGGTGGAGGAAGACCCCAGGTACCCCTTCATGCACTATTTCATCATGAGCAAGCACCTGGGTAGAACCACCTACCTTCTGTAAGCCAGCTGGATGGCTACCTCACATGAAGAATTCAATTCCCTGTGTGAGGCTCTAAGCCACATCGGTGAGGGGCAAGTGATTTGAAGTCAGTACCATTAACCACTCACCAATGGAGGCCCCGATAAGTAAACAATCATACAAATGTTAATGTTGTTTGAAGGTTTTTCTATATTTAGTTCAGACGGCCATTTTTTGACAGCGGTACAATAAGATATCTAGCTTCTTGTTCTAAAGGCTTAAGTAAAACAAGAGGGCCAAGATGGCCCTAGGTCGCTCACCTAAGAAACACTCTGTAACAGTGTAAAACATGTTTGACCTAGTGATTTCATGGAAACAAATATTCTGACCAATTTTCATTAAGATTGGACCAAAAAATTGGTCTCTTGCGATAAAACAAGCATTTTCTTAGATATGACCTAGTTTTTGACCCTAGATGACCCATGTTCAAACTCGACCTAGATTTTATCAAGGCAATCATTCTGACCAAAATTCATGAAGATCAACTGAAAAATACAGCCTCTATCACATACATAAGTTTTTTCTTTGACTTGACCAAGTGACCTAGTTTTTGACCTCAGATGACCCATATTCAAATTCGACCTAGATTTCATTAAGGCAATCAACCTGACTGAATTTCATAAAAATCAATTGAAAAAAACAGTCTCTATCGCATACACAAGATTTTTCTTTAATTTGACCTAGTGACCTAGTTTTTGACCCCAGATAACCCGTATTCAAAATCGACCTAGATTTCATCAACGCAATCACTCTGACCAAATTTCATGACCAAGGATATCATTCTGACCAAAATTCTTGAAGATAAATTGAAAAATACCGCCTCTATCGCATACACAAGGTTTTTCTTTGATTTGACCTAGTGACCTAGTTTTTGACCCCAAATGACCCATTTTCGAACTCGGCCTAGATTTCATCAAGGCAATCATTCTGACCAAAATTCATGAAGATAAATTGAAAAATACAGCCTTTATCGCATACACAAGGTTTTTCTTTGATTTGACCTAGTGACCTAGTTTTTGACCCGAGATGACCCATTTTCGAACTCGGCCTAGATTTCATCAAGGTTATCATTCTGACCAATATTTATGAAGAAGAATTTAAAAATACAGCCTCTATCGCATACACAAGGTTTTTCTTTGATTTGACCTAGTGACCTAGTTTTTGACCCGAGATGACCCATTTTCGAATTCGGCTTAGATTTCATCAAGGTTATCATTCTGACCAATATTCATGAAGATTAATTGAAAAATACCGCCTTGACCTAGTGACCTAGTTTTTGACCCGAGATGACCCATTTTCGAACTCGGCTTAGATTTCATCAAGGTTATCATTCTGACCAATATTCATGAAGATTAATTGAACAAGAGCTGTCTCCATAGGATGACACATGCCTCCGATGGCACTTTGAATGAATAGTTATGGCCAATGTTAGAGTTTAGGACCTTTGACCTACGGACCTGGGTCTTGCGCGCGACACGTCGTCTTACTGTGGTACACATCCATGCCCAATATTTTTAAAATCCAAGCATGAATGACAAAGATATGGACCGGACACGCCCATCAATGCACTATGTTGAAATATGACCTTTAACGTCTAAGTGTGACCTTGACCTTTGAGCTACGGACCTGGGTCTTGCACACGACACGTCGTCTTACTGTGGTACACATTTATGCCAAGTTATTTGAAAATCCATCCATGGATGACAAAGATATGGACCGGACACGAATGCACTATCATGAAAAATGACCTTCAACGTCTAAGTGTGACCTTGACCTTTGAGCTACGGACCTGGGTCTTACACGCGACACGTCGTCTTACTGTGGTTCACATTCATGCCAAGTTATTTGAAAATCCATCCATGGATGACAAAGATATGGACAGGACACGCCCAACTATCATGAAAAATGACCTTTAACGTCTAAGTGTGACCTTGACCTTTGAGCTACGGACCTGGGTCTTTCGCGCGACACACCTTCTTACTGTGGTACACATTCATGCCAAGTTATTTGAAAATCCATCCATCGATGACAAAGATATGGACCGGACACGAAAATTGCGGACAGACCGACAGACTGACAGACGGTTCAAAAACTATATGCCTCCCTTCGGGGGCATAAAAATACCGCTTCTATCGCATACACAAGGTTTTTCTTTGATTTGACCTAGTGACCTAGTTTTTGACCCCAGATGACCCATTTTCGAACTCTGCCTAGAATTCATCAAAGTTATCATTCTGACCAATATTCATGAAGATTAAATGAAAAATACAGCCTCTATCGCATATACAAGGTTTTTCTTTGATTTGACCTAGTGACCTAGTTTTTGACCCCAGATGACCCATTTTTGAACTCGGCCTAGATTTCATCAAGGTTATCATTCTGACCAATATTCATGAAGATTAATTGAAAAATACAGCCTCTATCGCATACACAAGCTAAATGTTGACAGACGACGGACGACGGACGACAGACGCCAGACGACAGACGACGGACGCCGGACGCCGGACATCGAGCGATCAGAAAAACTCACCTGAGCATTGCTCAGGTGAGCTAAAAAGACAACAGTAGTTTCATCAGGGACTCAAAACATTGAAAGTCATTTCTGAACATAGTTTTTGCACAATCTTAATGTTTTATTGGCTGTTGTATCAAGTGATGGAACTGTTTGCAAGAAGCAAAAAAGAAGATTTACAGTATCAAAACACGCAGTAACGTGATATTTTATTGCAGAAATAGTACGAGTTTATATCTCTTTATTTACAGATTGTAGAAATGGCATGCCAAAAATCTAAAGCCTTTATTGCCTTTCAAAGTGTTACCAATCTAATGTACAATACATTCATACTGCATCTCCCATATAATCATCTACAAAATGACGCCTCCAAACTTCAATTTATGACCACCACAGTCTGCAGATGATATTTCAATTATGGAAGACGTAAATCAAATAAACCGCACAAATACAATTACACAAATGACTGGACTTATATTTTGATGACCAATCAGAAATTTCAGCAAGGAAATAAAATGAAAACCAAGTATACGAGGGTTGTCCCAGAAAATCGTAGACTTTTTTTATAATTTTGAAAATAAGCGACGCATAAAATAATTATTTTAACTGATGCTATTTCATTGTATACTCTACAGGACTATAGAGTTTAAAATTAAATATCTGTCATATTATTTGAGTACTTTTTAAATAATGGACAGCAGTCAGTGCTAATCGGTGCGCGCTCAATTTTCCTACTCCAACATTAAACAGCTTCATTTTAAATTCATGTAACTTACCCGATATACATCTCACAAGATTAAAATTTATATCATCGTTAAGAGCAATGTGTGGTGTGTAATTATGTTGCGTTTCAAGACTTTGACATCACTTTTGTTAAAAGAGTGATGTAAATTTTGAAGTAATGGTCGCATGCCATTTCAGAAATGGCGACGTCAGATAAGTTTGCGGTGCAAAAAGTATTAAAGTTTTATGTTGCCCTCTCTTTGAATCACTCGCCTAACCTTCCTTAAAATGATTTTGTCACGTCAAGACAAGTGTCCTGCTAACACCTGCAAAACTTTCCAAATTTTCCATTCCTCGTTTTACTAGTGAAGGGGTGTTACCGCGATCTACACAAAATTTTAATAATATTTTCTGCGCCGCGAAATTATCTGACATCGCAATTTCTGAAATAGTGTGCAATCATTACTTTCAAAATTACGTCACTCTTTTAACAAAAGTGATGTCAAAGACTTGAAATGCAAGATAATTATGCGCCATACATTGCCGTTAACAACTATGTAAATTTAATCCTTTGAGATGTATATCGGGTAAGTTACACAAATTTAAAAGTAACCACTTCTTTTTGTAGTGGGAAAATAGAGTGTGCGCCGATTAGCACTGATGACTGTCCATTATCTAAAAAATACTCAAAAAATATGACAGATATTTAATTTTAAACTCTATAGTCCTGTAGAGTATACAATGAAATAACATCAGTTAAAATAATTATTTTATGCGTCGCTTATTTTCGAAATAATAAAAAAAAGTCTACGATTTTCTGGGACAACCCTCCTATAGACGCATGGATAAGATCTGAGCTTAGTGAAATATGAAGAAAATAAAATTGTTATGCCATCTATAAATATTTATGTAATATTATAACAAAAAGTTTGTCTGGCAGATTATTCTTTATGTATGGGTGGGTTTAAAGTGACTGTGTTGCTCATCTGGGAGAGTTGATAAACCTGCAGGCAGATTAAGCTAATTACAGTGTAGGCGACTGCAGACATTAATGAACTGCAAAATAACTGACATATCTTATTAATGAACAAGACATGTTTTCCCAAGACACCGGTCCCCCCCCCCCCTACCCCCCCTCTATCTACACCTTATCCTGTGAAGGGGTAAGAGGCTGGAAAAATGCTGACATAGGTAACTAGAAAAAACAACAAAAAAACAATATCAAACGAAAAGAATTTTAAAGTTTCCACTAAGAACATGTAGGGGAAAGTGACCACACACCCTGGCACCCATGATTTTTTGACAAATCAGAAGAACTTAAACACTCTTCGTAAAGGGTCACCAAAGGAACATTTGTGTAACATTATATTAAAAATGGGCCTCCTGTTTCTTACAAGAAGATCTTTTAAGTTACAACTATATACATATACGGAAAAGTGACCATGTGTCATGTTTTTGATGAATCAAAATAGTTTGAACAGATAAGTGGTCCCACAAGGACCATTTGTGTGAAATTATTTTTAAATCGGAAAAGAAGATTTTCAATGTTTCCACAATATACATAATAGGGAAAAGTGACCACACCTCTTGGCCATGTTTTTTAACAAATCGGTATGATGTGAATAATCTTCGTAAAGGGTCACTCAGGGAACATTTGTGTAATTTTTTTTTTTTAAACTGGGCCAGTAGTTTCTGTTAAGAATATTTTTAAAGTTCAACAGTTTGAAAAATTTTCATAGAGGGTTTCACAAGGACCATTTGTGTGAATTATTCTGAAATTGAGAAAACAGTGTCTGACAAGGAGATCTGTAAAGCATCCACTATATACATATAGCTAGATTTACCAAGAAGTAACCATGCCCCCAAGCAGCCGTGTAATGCCTCGGTAACAAAACAGTACAATGTCCATGCGATTTTAAAAAATCATACGAGTCCACCAATTTTAGAATCCTTACGGTCCCTGTACCATCATAGCATATGGTCACAGTATCTACAGGCCCCGTATGATCTTAAGAGGATGCAATTGTAAGATATCCATATGGACCTCGCAGACAAGTCATGCAGAGCTCCCAAGAAGCCCAGCTTTACCTCGTACCATGCTCGTGGGTTCGTATGGCGCTCGAACAGCAGTCATACGGTGTCCATAGGTACTGCGTTTTCATACCACCTTGAATCGCCAAAGAAGTTGTAATGCCCTGTGAGATCCACGCGGACATCACACGTTCTCCGCACAGTGTCCTTATATCATACGAACATCGCACATTGACCGTGCGAGTTCCCTGCGATAGTCCTACGTGCATCAGCAAGCCTTGCAGTTTTTAAATCCGCACGGACATCTTGCAATACCCATAAGAGTTCTTCCGGGGCCTGTACGGTTCCCTTACAGGGCTCTTGCCAGCTGCTCCCTACTTCGAAAATCTCTACGAGCTCATAGAAAACTCTGGAGCTCAATGAAACATTTTCACCGAGGCCTCAAGTCCTCTACCAGTTAAAAAAATCCATATGACCCTTGTACGAGTCAATGATGTCCCTACGGATGCCGTACGAGTTTGCCAAAAATTTACTGAAATCTTAATCGTACAGAGCTCAAAGCATTCTTGTGACCAGGGTATTATTTGATGAAATGGAATAATGTAAAGGATCACAAAAAGACCATTTGTGTAAAATTATTTGAAAAATCACCAGTTTCCGACAAGAAGATTTTTTTAAAGTTTTTACTATATACATAAAGGGAAAAGTGACCACGCACCCTGGGGGCAATATTTTTTGATGAATCGGAATACTTTTAACATATATTGAAGATCATCATACCAGGACCATTTCAGTGAAATTATTTCAAAATTGAGGGAGCAGTTACAAGGAGATTTGGTTTGGAATTTTTTTTTCTGTTTTTAGCTCTGGCGGACCCTATATGCAACTGTTGAAAAAAAATTAGAAAAGTACCACCCAAAGACATCTAGGCCAAGTTTCTTCGACTTTCACCATATGCTTTCAGAAGAGATGATGTTTGAAGGAAAGTGTGGATGGATGGACGACCCAGGAACACAGTCAGACAATGGACAGACAGACAATAGACAGAGGGTTGTCACAATAGCTCACTCTAACATTTCGTGATACAGTAGAACTTCCGATAACCGGACCTTCTAAAAACCGGAAACCTTTGAAAACCAAACGAAACTCAAAGTCCCGTTGTTTTCCTTCTTATTTCTATATATTTTTAACTTCTGGAAACCTGAACTTCCTATTTCTGAAAACGAGTTTTGAAGGACCGTTTATATTTCAACACTAAAGTTGACTTCCGAAAACCAAACAGCAAAATATTTGACAGATTAAAAGTGTCACCTGTCTTTAACATGGTGTTAATCCGAAATTGCCCTTGGCAAGTTGTCAACATGTTCTTTTGTTTATCTATTAGCGGCCTGTGTTTATTTTGACACGTTATAGTCAAAAGATTATTTGATGCAATTAAGTAAAGAAATAATCTACAATTACTTTAATTCGTTTTCAATTTTAAAAACATGAGGAATTAAATATCTTACCTTTGGAAAACTTTCTTAATGTTTGAATGAAAGACAGATCGGTGTTTTAATTCAGTAACATTGATTAAACTATGCATTATCAACATCAAATATATTTTGACTTCAAAGATGATAAAATGTAAGTGGAAATGTTTGAGTAAATGCTTATTTTTTATATACAAAAATGGAAATATATTATACATACTTAATTGTCATTAATGTTTGTAGTTAAGGGAACGCATATTGCTACATTCACAGTTCATACAGAAATGCGGAAGGGGTGCATATTCAAGAAATCCATGGTGGGAAAATAAAAAACATATTCCTAAACTGATATAATACTGATGGACACCTGTAATATTCAGTATTTTGGGGGTAAGGATGTGGTACTATGAATGTAATAGGAAAACAGAGGTCTTTGTGAAAGTACATTCAACACAAAATATTAAGCTTTTGTATAAGGAAAAAACAGGTTTTTTACAATAACAGTGTTCCAAATAATGTTGAAGGGATGAGATTTTCTTTCTAACACACCAGGTTTGCTTAAACATGTAAAAATTTAACGCCATGTCATTTCAGCTCGGGATGGACGCCATATTTCTCATTGATAAAAATGTAAACAAAAAAAATTAGAGTGGGATTAGCATTGCAACGGCATAACATGCCATTCTACACAATGAATACCTTAGAACAGATATCTAAGATGCTACACAGGTCAGGCGGGTTAAATGCATAATGGCGATCACTTGAAATTCATCTTGAAAAGGTGGTTAATTTTAGTTTATTTACATGGTTTTTAATTTTCCCACGACTTCTCGGCGATTCACTGCAAATGTATTACTGCGCCGGATGAAAGGTAACTCTAATAAACAACGGGAGACAACTTAGGTGTCAGCACGTGTACGATTTTTAAAAAAAAACATGTCGATGATTATAATTTCTTATCAAATAATGAATCCTATTCAGATATTCATCTTTAATATTAGAAAATTATTAATTTCTGTGGACATTTGTCAAAAAATATTACTTACATTGGACTACTTTGCGCATCAAACTGGTTTCCGCTTCAGTTGTGAGGCACTTCCGTTATACTTTTTGACAACAATAACAAAACATAAATGAATCAATAAAGTCACTTATAAACCGACTGCTACTTAAATCAGTGTAAGTAAAGTTGTTGTTACAACATTATACATGTTCGTTACGTTATGAGATAAAGTTTATCTTGAACTGCATAATCCATTAATTACGTTTAGATGATATTGCATTTACAACTTATTTGACCCCATTTTTTTACGTGAATGACAGCATTCTCGTGCAACTCGTGCAAACAGAATTATGAAAAGTATGGTGGAGAATTCAAGGACAAATTATAAATGACATTAAAGTGAGGATAACTGTATATTCGTCCAGTTTTGATCATTGACATGCCTGCTGTGTATTCGTAACTTTTGTGAACAAGATTAGAATGTTACTTTTGCACATATACACATTGATTGGACCTCTCAACCAAATTTCATACCTTATTTTAGGGATTTTTAAGACAATACATTTTCAAAAGTTTGTTGAATGTGTTTTGATATTTAAGTGCATTGTAGTTCATGAATACCAAGTTAAAAACTAATAATGGCAACATTTCTAGGCCCTTATTGTAAGCCACTAGACTTCTGTAACGATAAATGTTTAATGTATTAAGGGGAATATACTCTTTTAGTTTTGGAATGTGGCATTCCTTGACAACCGTATCTTTTCTTATGCACTACTTTGTAAACAAACTAAATAATGTGTTTTAGCTTACATATGAGAAATGAAAAGCAAGACAGTGACCATATTTCACATTCTTTCTTTAAATTAGAATCTGTAGGACATTGATAAATGTTTGGACAAGGTGAAGCACTATTATTTTCGCACCAAAAAGTCTTAATTGTTGATTTTGAATGTACACAAGAAGTCTTATGTAATTCAACAATAACTTTCTTGATTCAGTTTTCTCATTTTTATTTTAGTGAGCAATCCTTTGTGTACTTATAACAGTTGAAACAGTATCAATTTCATGTACCAAAACCTTGTACTTTTTTGCAGGTAAATTTTATCATACCCCACCCACTTTTTTCTAATTTCAAAGTATGCGTCCCCTTAATTAATTATTAAATTAATCAATTACTGTGAAATCATTTAAATTCGCTGGCATGAAATTTCGCGCAAACATGAAGAAGGACTGTTTCGCGCAGGCTTTAATTCGCACATTTTCAATTTTAGCAATGAAAAATATAATAAAAAAATAATAATAGCGCGGTCTTAAATTCGCGCATCGGTTCTAGCGCTAAATACGCGAAAATTCGTCCTACGCGAATAAAAATGATTTCACAGTATTTAATTACACAAACTTGTACGATTATAAAAGATAATAATACCTTCATCGTACATGTAAAGAAACATAACTTTAGAGCACCACATCAACTTTGCCTACAAACTTCCAAACTTCTGAATTCTGGAAACTTCCAAATACCGAACATTTAGGCTGGTCCGGAGGTCGTTCGGTTTTCGGAAGTTCCACTGTATTTACTCTTAAACAATATAAAAAGCCATTGAATATTGGTCTCATTTCAACTAGTCTCTTAATAGACATTGCCTCCTGAGCAAGTTTGATTGTACAAAAAAACAGAATCTATGAATTATGCAAAAGAACAAAAAGAAGCTAAAAATACTATTATAAACTGATTTGTAACAGATGAAACCCCTCTAGAATACGACAAATTAAATTTTCTAAACACTTTCAGACCTTAATTTACTTAATAGCTGATACAATGCAGGAGTGTCTTTCACCTATGGCAAATGATTAACACAACTAGATATTGATTTTAGAAAAAGTTCATTATCCTTACATCACCAATGATCCAGGAAATAGAGCCATCAGTCGGAAAATTATTCTGATAAAGCATTTGTGACAAGTGGATGGACAGGACCTTAAAGCCACACTTCATTGTTTATATGAATTATCGTAAGGTAAGCAGTGCAGCATAATACAAGCACTTGCAGGAAATATGAAAACAGTAAATATTGACAATTATTGTTAGGGGATTGCTATGTTGGTTTTGATATGTTCAAAACAGCAAGTATGCCCACCGGCAAAATGTCGAGCCCACCAGTTGTCAAGTATGACCTTGACCTTAGACCTAGGGACCTGGTTCTTGCGCACGACACTCTGTCTCATAATGGTGAACATTCAAGCCAAGTAACACCAAAACCCCACCATGCATGAAGAAGAAATGCTCCAGACAAACTTCAATTTGACCTTTGGCCTCCAAATATGACCTTGACCTTTGAGATATGAACATGGGGTTTATGCATGACACTCCTTCTCATTGAGGTGATTATTCATGCCAAATATAGACAAGACTGGTCCATGCATGTCAAAGTTATGGTCAGAACAAAATCGGATGGACGCATGCGTGCACAAACATACACCAACCCGCCAAAAGTGATGACTAAGTCGAGCTCACTGCGAGCGGGCTTAACAAAAATGGAAATACCCATAGTTGGGTTTACCAATTCCAGGTAAACATACAACAAGAGGGCCATGATGGCTCTATATCACTCACCTGAGTACCACTGCTCTTAATGATAAGATCAAGTTTTGACAAAGATCACATAGGCAGGCACATTAAATATCATCAGGATGAAATTTTCTTGTAACTGTCCCTTTTGACCTATTGGTCACATACTAGTCAGGGCCAATCTCCATACCAAGTTTGAGGGTCCTAGGCTTGAATGCTGCATTTTTGTACTAGCATGACTATTTCTTACCCTGGAAGACTTAAATAACATTTATAACCAATCTCATTAGATGCTGCTGAGGAATATTCATTTACATAAAATAAAGGGAGGTAATTTGTCATTAATTAAGTAAAAAGTTATCTACCCTGATTGTCCGAGTCCATCTGATGGCATAAATGACCTTTCAAATCAGTATCTTCATTGGTTACTGAGAAACATCCATTTTAATTTTAAACAAAGGGAGGTAATTTGATGTAAAATCAGTCCATAGTTATCTACCCTGATTGTCTTTTTGTTTGGTTTAACATTGCACTGACGCAATTATAGGTCATATCGACCTTCCGTAAGCCAGCTGGATGGCTTCCTCACATGAAGAATTCAACGCCTCGAGTGAGGCTCGAACCCACATCGATGAGGGGCAAGTGATTTGAAGTCAGTGACCTTAACCACTCACCCACGGAGGACCCCCCTATCCAGATTGTCTCAGTCCAATTAATGACAATAATGAAATTTCAAATGAGTTCTATAAATACTTACTGAAATATATCCATTTTTAATAAAATCAGGGGAGGTAATCATGCATTGGTATATGCATGTAGAAGATACAGAGTACAAGTCTTTACAACAATATATTAGAAAAGTATTCATATCAATAAACGTTTATAAACAAGAGTTATCTAACATGACTATTACTTACCATGGAAGACATAAATAACATTTCAAACCAATTTCATTAGAAGCTGCTAGGTATATTCATTTACATAAAAAATAAAGGGGGTTTGTCATAAATTCAATCAATATGTATCTTCACTAAATGTCCAAGTCAATCTGATGGCATAAATGAAATTTCAGATCAGTATCTTCATTATTTACAGATATATACCCATTCTAATTTGAAATAAAGAGAGGTAATTTGATATAAAATCAGTCCATAGTTATCTACCCTGATTGTCTTAGTCCAACTACTGACAATAATGAAATTTCTAATGAGTCCTATAAGTACTTACTGATATAAATCCATTTTGATTAAAATCAGGGGAGGTAATCAGATATAAAATAACTCAGAAACCTTTGACTGGTTCTGACAGATTCATCATGGAATCAAAGATTTATTGTTGTTGAAGATATTTTGCAAGTTTGTATCAAATCAAAACATAGATGAAGTCTCTATACGGCTGCAAAAGCCAAAATAGCAAATTTTGGACTTTTAAGGGGCCATAACTCTGGAACTCATGATGGGATCTGGCCACTTTTCGAAAGGAACAGAGATATTATGCCAATACAACTCAGTGTACGAAATTCAGATTTGAACCCACTAGCCCATTCGGGCTACCAGATAGGAAATTTTCCAAGCTCAACACCAATTTCACTAGCCCGAACTTTAACACCTTAAAATACTTAATTTTTGCACCATATAAAATTTTGTTTTACAGACATCTCTATGCATGTTTGAAGGAATAAAAAAGACATACAGTACATGTTTGCCATGTTTTTGAAAAATTTTAACTCTAAATACTCCAGTCCAGATCAGCATCGCCAAACGAAATCTAAACTGTAATGCCCGATTTTTTAGGATCAGCACTCGCCAATTACTGCTACTCGGACTGTTGACAATTTGCAAGATGTAAAAATGAGTGCTGAATACACACATACACACAAGCTGATAGCATAATTTAAGCTCCGCCTACTGCAGGTACTTGTGAGATTTTCGCGAGAAGTGTGAAAGCTAATCAAATTATCCGTTACACTAGAGGTGATTGTATTCAGCCAATTAGCGCTGCGGTTACGTCTTTGACACTTTGCGTTTGATTTGTCAACACGTGAGAGTGCAAAAAAAACAACAATAATTCAATAAGCGTTCCTCAGTCTGGACGATGTGTGATGCCTTCTTAGTGTTTATTAATGGAGATCATATGAAATCACGATGCTATACTCGTTTAATTAGCATGATTTTTTTAAACAAATTAGGAAAATTCGATAGCCTGGTCAGGCTTGTATCTGCAGAAAATTGGTAGCCCGAGCTGAAATTTGGTAGCCACGGGCTATCGGACTACTGCGAATTTCAAGCACTGCAACTTGTGTGCAAGTTTGATTAAAGTTGATTGCAAAATGTTGTCTCTATCGCGTTCAAAAGCCAAAAATAGCAAATTTTGGCCCTTTAAGGGGCCATAACTCTGGAACCCATGATGGATCTGGCCAGTTTTAGAAAGGTACTGAGATATTATGCCAATACAAGTTGTGTGCAAGTTTGATTAAGGTTGATTGCAAAATGTACCTATCGTGTTCACAAGCCAAAAATAGCAAATTCTGGCCCTTTAAGGGGCCATAACTCTGGAACCCATGATGGGATCTGGCCAGTTTTCGAAAAGAACTGAGATATCATGCCCATACAAATTGTGTGCAAGTTTGATTAAAATCAAATACAAAATGTGGTCTCTACAGTGTTCACAAGGAAATTGTGGACGGACGGATGGACGACGACGGACCGGTGAGCTAAAAAGCCTTACGAACAAGTGTATCTGAACTCTCAGTTAATGTATCAGGTATTTATCAAAATCATAGGGAAGACTTATGAAAATTTTTTATATTTTTCATTTATATTCACATACTTTTTCTCTCAAAACTAGTTTGTATTATGAACTACTGAGATGTACTGTTCCAATTACTGATACCACTGATATTTTCCATTTGGTGGGGGTGGGGGGTTATCTGAATAATTTTTGGAACATATCATTCCCTCCTGTCACCACTGGACTGGCCAAATTCACAACTCCTAGAAAAGAAATCTTATGCTCTTTTTGCCACCATAACAAACAAGCGATACAAAAACATCCAAGCATGTGACCTACTAGCCTGGCTCCCTGGCTGCATGGTTATTTTTTTAATATAAATACTGCAAGCAAAATAAGAAAATCTTAAGCCTCTAAAATAGCACATTTTATCTGATGGCTGAACCATACAAATTTGTGAGACACTGTAAGCCAACTTTCACCAGTCCCTATGTTCGGAGCCAGGGGCAATAAAAAATGTCAAGGTAGAAACAACCTGCTGGAGTTACTTCCCTCTTAATGAATAAACATATATATGTAAATAAGAACAAACATAGGGACGGGAGCCAGTCTAGTGACCTACCTATTGCTGAGGTACTTGTTATAATTATACAGTTGTATGTCGATAAATTCATCTTTTTCAATCGGTCTGGCCACTGGCCACTGAAATGTCTCGTCAAACCAAATGCACTCATCTGTGGTTTCTATGATCTTTGTGTAGTGGGAAACTCCTGAAAATACATTGAGCAAAATATTGTATTAACTTGTTTCCTGTCTCAAAATGGTAGAAAAATGGTAGAATGAGTTTCATAGTGTATCTAGAGATGTAGTTTTCCCTTACAAGTAAAATTCTGCAAGAGTGTTTTCAAAACAACTTAAAATATCATATACAATAGTGTAGAGATGGTACCTACCCAAATAAATCAAAGGGGGACAACTCTGAATTGATCAATAAACTGAAGCCAACATTAAACATTGATCAAAAGTGAAAGAAAAATCAGATAGGTCCTTTTTCAAACAATTTATCAGGCAGACAAAATATGACCTACATTTGTATAAATCCCTTTGTATTCAATATACAATATGCACGCTCTTTTCTCATGACTTACACTGACAGTTATTTTGTAAGTTGTAGTGAGGCCCTGATAGAAAGTTTAGTAATGCACGAAGATTATATAGAATAATGCATACATTCCTTTGAAGAAAATTAACGACATTAAGAAACGTTATTAAGTTTTGATCTTTTAGCCAAAGTTGTTTATTTATTGTTCTCAATGGTGATACATTGGTTTACACAACATTTTTAAATCAGAATGTAAAATGTATATATCCAACAATGAGAAATAACAAAAAAAGTTAAATCGGTAACACAAAAATTCATTGTCGTCAAATATAATTACAATGTTTTAAGGTAGTGGTTGTAATTACTACATGTTAAGGTAGCTGACAGGTAATGACTCTATGTAATGTATTTTAAGCAATTCTCAATTTAAACATTCTCTGGAGGGAACTAGCACGATCATTTGCTTTCCTTGAAAAACGAATAAATGCTGAAAAAGCATATGGAGATTACTCTATTTGATGATTTTCGTTACAGGTCAACTACCCTAAACAAACTAAAAGGTGTTTTATTTATTGTTGAAAACAAAGTAATCGGATAATTTCAGATATCAACATTAATTTAAAACTTATACTGTTTACACAACTTGAAAAAAGGTTTTTGCTGGGGCCTCTCATTTACAAATATATCAACAATTATCACCTGAATTGAGTGCATTCATGAGTGGAAAATATTGATGGTAAAATGGTGTAGCGGTATGTTTACAATATAAAATCTTTAATAACTTCTTTAAGGTACATTTTTGGTATGGTTTTGGTAAGCTTATAATAAAGAGCATGTCATTCTCTTTCACTCAGAATTTTTTCAAGCGTTTTAGACTCTTGGCTAGTCTTGGAATTTGACTTTATTAAAAGACAAAAGGAAGTTCAGTATAGGCTCTTTCAAAAGGTTGAAAGTAGAGTAAACTTACCTTATACTCTATTGAATTTATTTAGCTGTGGGAGCTTTTGATATAGACTATAATTGGGGTAGTCCTAAAACCTTTGAAAAACGGTCAATACAAGAGTTGTCCATTTTGCTTCAGATATTTTGAGAAAGTCATTTTTTAGATATCAAGTATTTCTATTTTTGACATGGAGAAGAGGAAAACCATAAATATATTTAGAAAATTGGTGCACTTAACTATCATTTCACTCTGAAAAAAACCTATAAAGATGAATTTGAATTTTTTAGGTACCATCTCTAAATAGTGTCAGTTACTGGAAAATTTTGATGTCAGTGTTTATATGTTTAAGCTATTTGTTTATTCATGTTTATTCATTATCGTATTTTGTTAATTTTCACATCAATTATCTTTCCTATCATCAAGCAGCAGCACAATTATCTTTTAAATAAATGGTGTAAAAATATATAAGTTGGTGTTACATTCTGAGTAACTTTCAAGTATATTGAAATTATTTCAAGGCCTCACATTTATTCATTTTTATATATATTTCATCTAAAAAATGCTGCATCAAGAAGATTCCCAAGTCAGGAATCGAAACCAGACCACCACAGCAATAAAAAAACTTTCCCCAATTCTTGACAAATAAAATGGATAAATACATATTTAACAAATGTTATATAATTTCGAAGATTTATAATTAAAGCAGTTTACATTGAATAACCCATAAAAAAACGCTTTTCTATTTTGAATGTAAAAACAAAATAATTCTCTTGTGTTTCTGTCAGTAATTAAGCTTCAATTTAGCTTTCTTAAGAAATATTGTATTAATTTCCCGATACCAAAAATTTTCTTCTTTTTTATTTGTTGTCTTACAATCTGGAAATCAGTGTCTTTAATATTCTCAGAATGTAGTGGTCTTGCAGTATGTTCTAGCAATTACTTACGGATGTCTTCTTTTGGAACTATTAATATTTTAACACAGCTGCACCTAAAACATTCACACCTTTCCAGTTATTGCATTACTCCTTGCCAGTATTTTTGTCAGCATAATCATTTTCAGCTACAGATTTGCATATCATTTGCATGTTATTTGCATATTATTTGCATTTTATCACGCCCTTATGAAAAACCTTCCCTATTGTCAGTGTGTGGTCAGTTTATGTCCAGTGTGTTTCCAGTCAATAATACTCTAAAATCCAGTTACTTGCCAGCCTATTTCCAGAGCTGACAATAAACTGAACCAGTGTGTTGCCACTGAATAACCATCATGTGTCCATGTGCTTGTCAGCTGATTTCCAGACCTGAAAACCAGCTGTAAAATTTAACTTCCAGTCTGCTGTCAGTTTATATACAGTTTGTTGTCAGTGATGTTTATAATGACGTTTTAACAAAATTTCATTGATTTTTCATATAAAACTATTTGAAGGAGCTAAATTATATAGAGGTATCTGGAAATAAACACTGACAACAATCTGGCAACAAACTGGTATGCAATGTCAATCTGGCAACACACTGGATACACAACTGACAACAAGCGGCTTTTTGGACTTTCCAGTCTGTTGTCCTTGTATTGTCAGTGCACAGCCAGTCAACGGGAAATATTTTTCTGACAACACACTGGCATATTGCCAGTGTGTTGTCATTGTATTGTCAGTGTATAGTCAGTCACAACATGCCAGGCTCTCTTACATGGACAAGAGAACACTTTAGCAAACTATCATTATTTAAAGTTTTAACTAAATTCCTTTATTAAGTACAAACTTATGAGCACTTATACATTAGTGTTTTTTTGTTTGGGTTTTAACGCCGTTTTTTCAACAGTATTTCAGTCATGTAACAGCGGGTATACATTAGTGTGGCAGATGGACTAGTTTTTTTTGTTTGTTTTGGGTTTAATGCTGTTTTTCAACAGTATTTCAGTCATGTAACAGGGGGCAGTTAACCTAACCAGTGTTCCTGAATTCTGTACCAGTATAAACCTGTTCTCTGTAAGTAACTTGCCAACTTCCCCACATGAATCAGAGGTGGATGACTAATGATTTCAGACACAATGTCATTTATCAAATAGTCGGAGAACATAAGCCCGTCCTAAGATCGAACTCGCGACCCCATGATCCGTAGATCGACGCCCCTACCTACTGAGCTAAAGATGGACTAGTATCCCAAAATATGGCCCTTTCTACTCAGTGTTACTAATTTTTTTATTTCCCTCTAGGAAAATTGTCTTTATTACCATTGTATTGTCATAGCATTGTCAGTGTAAAGGGAAGTTTGTTTCCAGTTTAGTGTCAGTATATATTTTTTTCTATTTATCCTTATTAATGTTTAATATGAATTTTAATGTGACTTAAAACCTTCATTTGCTTGTGACTCAATTTTAATACCAATTAAGATTTGCAATATAATATAATTTTTGAAACCAAAGGAAATTTGACAAAGATTATGGTAAATCTGCAAGTTTAATTTTACAGGGTAGCGAAAATACATGACTTTTAAAATTTCTGTATCTGTTTAGCAAAAATACTTGTTGCGGACAGAATCTGTGTTACAATGAAAACAAGTAGCTGGAAAAAGATGAAAAAGTACCTTTACAATGTGCCCATCAGTGCTGGAAAACTATTGAAAACTGAAAATAGTTTTGGAGGGAAAAATGCAACACTCGGCCATTTGATAAGGTGTCTTGTAATATTGTTTTGCTGTGAAAATTGCTAAGATGGGTATATTGCCAGTGTGTTGCCATTGTGTAGCCAGTGCATTGTCAGAATCTGCTCTGAGTAAATTTATATCCGATGTACTGTCAGACAGACAGAAAATCCATACAATATTGTCACTTATGTAATTTTTATCTCGATTATTCAAAGAATAGAAGTTATTGGACATGCCCTATGTTTTTGTTTTTTTTTTACAAAATTATAGATTGAAACTAATTACACACTTGTTCAATGTCATGACCTGACATGTACTAAGCAGGTCCCATAACTATACTTTTTTCCAAAATTAAGCCCCTTTTTCCACATAGCATTTTTTTGCTTAAGTTTTTGTATGCAAGCTGGTATCTCAGTTTCTCATTCAATTTCGATTATAGAAATTATGTTTTTTATTTCCAGTTTCTTGCCCTTTTCCTGCCAGATTTCTTCCAGACACTGGAAACAAGCTGACAATATTGTCAGTGGTTTACATGCTGATTGTTATGAGCCAGTTTATTGTCATATAGTTTGCAGATTATTCCCAGAAACTGGAAATAATATGGAAATAGTGTCCATATTATTTTCAGCTAAAGTTTTTTTCTTGGAAGTTTGTTCCCATATAGGAGTCAGATTATTTCCAGTTACCTTTTTTTTTTGACAGACTGTTGCCAGATCATTGACAGTTACCTTGCAGCTTAATGCCAGCTTGTTTCCATATTTCATTTTCATAAGGGCAGAAAATCCAAAATAATTATGAAGAAGCTGGCACTGTCAATAAAAGGGGTCCTATTATATCAAGAGTTATGTTTACTTTGTGGATTTTTATAATGACATGGGTTATTTCAACATGGATGAAAAAATTATTGATACGTGTTTGGGTGTGTAGATCGTTTCCACATTTGTTGTAGCGCTGACCACTTTTTGTACTCTGTCATTGTCATCACATATTACTTAGCAGGGTGTATTTGTTCATAATAGCTTGTAATAAAATATAGATTGCTATGGGGGAAGTTGCTATTTATGTCATTAATAGAATTTGCCTGTTGATAGAATGATGTAATAATGCAATAAATGTGACAAAAGCTTTCACAAATTCTTCTTTTGCAGAGTCAGATGCTTCCTCAACTTCTCCCACAAGCGGGGCCAGGGATATATTGCTACGAGTTATAACAGATTGTTCCTGTAGCTGTTCTTTCTATATACAGAAACTTGGGACATTTAAGGACATTATGCTAAATGGTTTCTGGAGTCTGTCAATGGTTACAATTCGTACTGATATTGCAATTTTTAGATATTAACCATTATAATGCAAAAAGCACAATCATATTTTTCCAAGTTTAACTGTGAACAAAACTGAACAAGAGCTGTCGGAGGACAGCATTGCTTGACTATTCAACAGCCTTGTCAACTGAATGAATACAAATGTCGAAAAAGGGGCATAATTTTGTAAAAATCCAAAACAGGGTTATGGAACTTGTACAGTGCTTAACAGCTGATGACAGTGGACAAATGAATTAAGGTTCAATCCATTCCCATTAGTGGATACTGAGATACCAGCTTACACACAAAAACTGCTAAGTTGAAAAAGGGGCAAAATTTTGTAAAAAAGCAAAGTAGAGTTATTAAATCTATGCACTGCAAGCCATGAACAAGTGTGTATAGTTTCAATCCATTCCCATTAGTGGATACTGAAATACCAGCTTTGTCATACAAAAACTTAACCAAAAACTGCTAAGTCAAAAAGGGGGCATAATTTTGAAAAAATGCAAAGTAGACTTATGGGACCTGCACAGTACATGTCAGATCATGACAGTGAACAAGTGTGTTAAGTTTCAATCCATTCCAATTCACGGGTGAGTACTGAGATACCAGCTTACATTATAAAACCTTTACTGAAAATTTCTACGCTGAAAAAGGAGCATAATTTTGTAAAAAAAGCTAAAAAGAGTTATGGAACCTGTGTAATGTAAGTCAGTTTATCACAGTGAATAAGTGTGTGAAATTTCAATCCATTCCAACAAGTGGTTACTGAGATACCAGCTTACATACAAAACCTTAACCAAATCGGGATGGCGACACCGACACATGGGCGAGTCCAATAGCTCTACCTATTCTTTGAATAGTCGAGCTAAATATCATAATTTTATAATTTTTATATTTATTCTTAAAGACCCATCACTACCTAGTGTCCTACTTTTTCCACCAACATGAACTTCCTGCGAATCAGGTACAATACAGCTATTCTACAAGATGACAGGTGGACAATTTAGGCCCTCCCTGAATTAATGTGAATCAAACTCACCTGCATCTTATTCAGTCAATCTCTAAATTGCAGCATAGAAATAGAAAAATAATTACCATCATGGAAATACAAATGAATACAGTTATTTTGTGGCATTGTCTTTAACAATTTGCCTTAATCAAACAATTCCATGGTGATGTAAAGACCAAATATAGATTTAATGAAAGAAACCGTAAGAAAACCGTACACACTTTATTTGTTATATAAAGTACAGGAGAAGTAGACCGCTTTCATCTTGTCACTATTGATATACTGTTCCTTGCAAATAATCAGAGATAAAATGTCACTACAGGAAAACAGAAAATGTAGAACAAAAAAAAAGGTTTTATCTATTAATTCCAATCAGAAACAAACTGTGCAGCTCTGAAAGTTGGAAAAGCTTTGTCAATTATTTTACAAATAATCGTACAAAGGTTTATTAAATTATTCATAGACACAGATACTAGAGTGTTCTGAAATTCAAGATGTTTTTCATGAAAGGATTAGTACCCAGTACAAAACGAAAGCAAATTTTATAAAAAAAATTTTTTTTCATGTTTTTGCATTTTCTAAGAATATTTTTATACCTTCAATGGTAAATAACAATACCATGTCCCCATGAAAATTAGAAAAATTTAACCATTGGGTTGCTGTACGCTGGCGTCACTATGGGGTAGTGGGGTAATTTGGGAAGATATTTCAAGGTTTGTGACATTGGACCGCAATGTAAATGATCAGACCTATATACAATGTTCTTGCATCTGTTGGCGCCCCTTATTTGAACCAACATTCATGTTTATGGACTCGGAATTTTACCATAAAATAATGCTCAACATAACACAGCTTGAGCTACTCTCTTTCTTTTTGCTGTAATTAACATCAATGTTCTCAACTGACCCGCTATGTCCGATGGAACATCTCTGGGATAAGCTGAAACACTTAGGACCTATAGTAATAGTTGCGTTCTCCAACTGTGGACGATCCAGGATCTTTGTCAGGCTGACACAGAGGAACAAAATAATAACCCCAAGGGTGTTATAGCATGTCTCGTGAACGCAATTCACTGGCAATGTCAAGCCTTAAATCAATGCTTGTGGGTATCAACACAAAATAATTAATACAGGATTTTTGTTTTTAAACTGCTTGCGACTTATTACTGTGAAAGGTATTAATGAAATATTTAGAAGAGATATTAATCTGTGTTGGAATTAACTCTTTTGCCGTAATTTTAATGAAACTACAGTAGATCCAATAAATATTCGATATGCATTTCTCTTTATACAAAGCATATTTCAAATGTTTAATTTTTCAAGTCAACAAAATCAAACTTTTATTAACAACATGGCATTTATGATAGGTGTAAAACACATCCTGGTTGATTGCTTGTCTCTGTAATTATCTTTTCACTTGTTAAACCTGACATTTAAAAAGTATATTTTGTTTTATGTTTGCCACTATACCTAGATCTGCAGTGTTTGATATACCTTCAACAGAAGAGTGGCAAGGACTTATGCAAAACTATTGCCATAAAAAAAAATGAAGATTTCAAACATCTTAAAATATTCAGAGAGAAAAATAGGGTTTAATTCTTCTTCCAAAACAGTAAACTTCATACAAGACCTACAAACATACTGTCAAAAAAAGGCAATTGAAAATGGATTGCTTTTCTTCTTCATTTCAAATAACAAGAGGGCTATGATGGCCCTATAACGCTCACCAGAGTTTATTTGGCCTACTGACCTAGTTTTTGACCCAACATGACCCAGATTCGAATTTAACCTAAAGATCATCAAGACAAACATTCTGACCAAGTTTCATATAGATTAAGTCACAACTGTTGCCTTTACAGTGTTCACAAACTTTTCCTTTGATTTGACCATAAGACCTACTTTTTGACCCCAAATGACCCAGATTAAAACTGGACCTAGAGACCATCAAGACAAACATTCTGACCAAGTTTTACAAGAGCTCGTCGAACACAAAATGCCCCCCTTGATGCATTCATTAATTAAACAAGGAACAGAAATTATTTGCTCACTGTAAACAAAAGTTCTACTGTTATGGTTCAATGTGACATTGACCTTTAACCTATTGACCTCAAAATCAACAGGGGTCATCTGCTGGTCATGATCAACCTCCCTACTTAGTTTCATGATCTTAGGCCCAAGTGTTCTCAAGGTATCTACGGAAAGGGATTAACTGTTCTGGGTCAATGTGACCTTGACTTTTAGCCTAATGACCTCAAAATCTATAGGGGTCATCTGCTGGTCGTGACCAACCTCCCTATCAAATTTCATGATCCGAGGCCCAATCGTTCTCAAGTTATTGTCTGGAAATGGTTTAAATGTTCCGGGTCACTGTAACCTTGACCTTTGACCTACTGACCTCAAAATTAATAGGGGTCATCTGCTGGTCATGCTGAACCTCTCTATGATCTTCCATGACCCTTGACCCAAGTGTTCTCAAGTTATCGTCCAGAAACCATGAACTTTGACCTAATGACCTCAAAATCAATTGGGGTCACCTGCTGGTCATGATCAATCTCCCTATCAATTTTCCTGAAACTAGGCCCACGCGTTCTTGAGTTATCGCCCGGAAACTGTTTCACTGTTCCTGGTCACTGTAACCTTGACCTTTGACCTACTGATATCAAAATCAATAGGGGTCATCTGCTGGTGATGATCAACCTTCCTATCAATTTTCATGATCCTAGGCCCAAGCAATCTTGAGTTATCATCTGGAAACCATTTAACTGTTCCGGGTCACTGTGACCTTGATCTTCGACATACTGACCTCAAAATCAATAGGGGTCATCTGCTGGTCATGACCAACCTCCCTTTTAACTTTCATGATCCTAGGCCCAAGTGTTCTTGAGTCATCATCCGGAAACCATTTAACTGTTCAGGGTCACTGTGACCTTGACCTTTGACATACAGATCTCAAAATCAATAAGGGTCATCTGCTGGTGATGACCAACCTTCCTATCAACTTTCATGATCCTAGGCCCAAGCGTTCTTGAGTTATCATCCAGAAACGGATTGGTCTTCATACTGACCGACCGACCAACATCTGCAAAACAATATACCCCTCCTTCTCTGTGGCCTCTGGAGTGTTCACATGCTTTTCCTTTGATCTGGCCTACTGACCTACTTTTTGATCCCATATGACCCAGATTCAAACTTGACCTAGAGATCATCTGACCAAATTTCATGAAGATTGAGTCATAACTGTGGCCTCTTGAGTGTTCACAACTTTTTCCTTTGATCTGGCCTACTGACCTAGTTTTTGACCCCATATGACCCAGTTTCGAATTTGACCTACAAATCATCAAGATAAACATTCTGGCCAAGTTTAATACAGATTTGGTCACAACTGTGGCCTCTAAAGTGTTAACAAGCTTTTCCTTTGATTTGACCGGGTGACCTAGTTTTTGACCCCACATGACCCATATTCGACCATGTCCTATAGATTATCAAGACAACATTCTTATCAATTCTCATGAGTTTCAAACTTAAATTGTGGTCTCTGGGGTGTTGACAAGGTTTTCCTTTGATCTGGCATAGTGACCTAGTTTTTGACCCCACATAACCCAGTGTCAAACTTGACCTAGAAATCATCAAGACAAACATTCTGACCAAGTTTCATAAAGATTGAGTCAAAATTGTGGCCTCTAAAGTGTTCACAAGCTTTTCCTTTGATTTGACCAGGTGACTTAGTTTTTGACCCCACATTACCCAGATTCAAACTCGACCTAGAAATCATCAAGTCAATCATTCTAACCAAGTTTAATAAATTTTTGGTCACAACTGTGGCCTCTAGAGTGTTTACAAGCTTTTCCTTTGATCTGGCCTACTGACTTAGTTTTTGACCCCACATAACCCAGATTCAAACTTGACCTAGAAATCATCAAGACACCCATTCTGACAAAGTTTCATAAATATTGGGTCACAACTGTGGCCTCTAGAATATTCACAAGCTTTTCCTTTGATCTGGCCTGCTGACCTAGTTTCTGACTCCACATGACAAAGTTTCAAACTTGACCTAGAAATCATCAAGCCAATCATTCTGACAAAGTTTCATAAATATTGGGTCACAACTGTGGCCTCTAGAGTGTTCACAAGCTTTTCCTTTGATCTGGCCTGCTGACCTAGTTTTTGACCGCACATGACAAAGTTTCGAACTTGACCTAGAGATCATCAAGACTAACATCCTGACCAAGTTTCATAAAGAATGGGTCACAAATGTGGCCTCTAGAGTATTCACAAGGCAAATGTTGACGGACGACGCACGATGGGCGCCGGACAATGACTGGTCACAATAGCTAACCTTGAGCACTTTGTGCTCTGGTGAGCTAAAAAGTGTAACAATAATTATGCTGAAAACTAGAATGAAACGTAATATGTAAGGGAAAACAATCTGTAAAGAAAAGGTCAATAATCATCAAGGGTATGAATATTATCCCCCAAATTGGCCAGAATCAATACAATCAAGCATTATAACAGGAAAATTGGTGATTGTCATTGGAAGTTCCATTAACAACACTCTCTGGAGATATATAGGTATATAATAGCTGGCAGCTGATTATGTACACGGTCATATCTGCTGTTTATTTCATGAAGAAAAGTGTTAACCCTTACCCTGCTGAATTTCTATAATAATCTTGTCCATCTTTCAATTTGGATAGTACCATTAACTGTTAAAAAGGGGTGCTTACCAAAAAAGATTCTGACTGAATGGTGAACAGTGCAGATCTTGATCAGACTGCATGGATGTGCAGGCTGATCATGATCTACACTGGTCGTAAAGGCAGAATCAGTTGTGTCCAGCATGATAAGGGTTAAGGATAGAATAGAGGGGTTCATTTTCTTCAATAAATCATCATTGGTGTTCTACAGAACACATTAAATATTTAGGCAACGGTCTATATAAGTGGTAAAAAGTCATTTCTGATAGTTTTTCACAAATCTATCAGTCCTGCAAAACAGTGAATACATCTATCAGTCCTGCAAAACGGTGAATACAGATATAACATACTGGAAATTTTCAGAAATTAACTAGGTAATAAACCATTTATTCGTTCCTAGAACAGTAAAAGTCTACTGTCTCTTGGCACTGGGGAAAATATTCACAAAAAGGCCTACTTGTCCCTGCTACCTTGGAACAAATGTTTTGTTACCCAAACACTTTGAAACAATTATGTACTGGAGATTCCCTTGTTAATTCATTAAGCCACTATAAATGTTCTACTTCTTCCTATGCTAGGAGAATTCATGCATAATTAACTTTTAATTACACTCCTTTTTTTCTCTGTATTAAGTTACAGTGGAACTTGAAACATCACTATTTTGTCATACTGACGTCTGAATCTTATATTGGGTGAGTGACGTCATTTCAAATTGTTGTTGCTTTTATTATTTTTCATTTTCACCAGTATTGTCAATTCCATTCCAGCTATATTAATTTTATTCACACTAATGAACAAATTCACAACAACTGTGTAATAATAATAACACGTATTTGTAATTTTACAGTTCCAAGATCACTGTGACCTTGACCTTTGACCTACTGACCTCAAAAACAATAACAGTCATGTATATCACAGTCAATCATCCTCTGAAGTTTTAAGGTAGATGGCCAAAAGATTTTCAAGTCACTTGAAATCAGTTTCAGTCTTGATTCACTGTGACCTTGACTTACTGTACCTGGACATAATAACAAACATCTATTGACCACATGCAATTATCCTATGAAGGCTGACAACTGTAGACCAAAGAACTTTTTACTTACTGAGCTGAAACCTTGAAGTCATTGTGATCTTGACCTTTAAAAAAACTAACTCCCCCCTCCCCCTCCCTCCCCCTCCCCACACCCCATACTACAACACAGGTCAGCTAATGATGACAGGCTATGAAGTTTAATGACTGTAGAACAAAGAATTCTTGAGTTACTGCATGGAAATGCTCTTCAGTTTTAAAGCTCACTGACTTTGACCTTTGATATACTGACCTCAAAACAATAGGGGTCATCTTCTGACCTCAGGCAATTATCCTAAGAAGTTCGACCACTGTGAGACAGACTGTTCTTTAGTTATAGATATGAAAGCAAATGGTCTACCAGCTGACAGACTAAAAGACTGAGAGACAAGAAGAAAAACAATATTCCCCATCTTCTTCAAAGGGAACATAAAATGATTTATAGATATACAGAAACATTAATAAATAACCAGTTCATCTGATCTTTTTTTTCACCTAGACATGCATCTTGCCAAGGTTTTCGTGCTTTAAAAAAACTCAACACAGAACTCTATCTGTATCAACAAAACAAGCAATATTTGAAATTCCTCAAATCAAAATGAAGGCTGCTTGCTTCATGGACTTGCAATTACTCCCTGAAGCCAAGATAATTTCCTTCTAATGAGGCAATTTCATTAGTTGTTATGAAAGGAGCTGATCACTACGTCATATGGTGTAAGGCTCCAAGATGGTCCAGAAGACAAGTAAATTATCCAAAATGTAATTATGTGCTTTCACTATGAAAGTCAGAGCAATTTCCAAGAACATTACGCTTAATAGGCATCAGAATGACAAGATAATTTTACAGCAATGCAAAATTTTCTATTGATTCTACATACCATTTGAGTAATTTGTAATGCATTTTCCCCTTTCACGATTTTTTAAAAGAGCAAAAGAGACTTCCCAATACCAACTGCAATTCTTAGAAGTAGTTATATCATATTAATGTGGGAAATAAAAATACTTAAACTGTCTTGTTTTACAGTCTATATGTTCATTTAATTGTTTGCTTGGAAGCAGTGGTCTAGCAGATTACTAATAGCTAATAAATTATTACATCAGAATTACTGACACATCAGAATGACACCACCCTTCTGACACTTTGAAAGGAAAAATAAAAACACAAAATGCTGAATAAATTTGAAAACCAACCAAATTTTTACTTATCTTTCTAAATTAATATTTTACAAAGTGATCTGAATATACAAGTAAGAAAAATGCCAAAGACTGATAAAGATGACAAATCAGCTTTAATGAATAAAAAGAATAAAGTTTTAAGTTCTGCCAAAAAGTATATAATAATCTAAAGAGATGTTATTATCAAAGTATCTAAATGTATTTTGGTGACTCTGTACTTATATGACTGTGTATAATATACAGCAATGTAAATTGATTATCGATATTTACTGAAGTATTTAAAGATGAAAATCTAAAATAATTGCTGTTAAAATCAAAGCTTTCAGAAACCTGATGGGGCGGAGCAATTGTTTTGCTATGGTTTTGCAGGTGAAACAATATTTTTAAATGTTATATATGGATTTTGTGTAAACTGACTTGAACACTAGCGAATTTGCATGTCTCTTCTATTTACAAATATTCCTAATAGTTTTTTTTCTAAAGACAAATTCATTGTTGATTTTAGGGTTTATTTCAACGGACTACCAACAGCCTATTATGTGACATTATGTTGTAAAAATCCAGCTTTACAACAATTTCATTATGTCTCAATTCATAATGAAGAACAACAAGAAAAATATCAACATTCATTGGATATAATGCCCTATGAAAATGCTTGATTGTCAAAAAGGCGTTAACTCAGGAAAAATATGACATGAAAGTCATAACAATATGAATGTTCTCTTTATTTTGATGATGTAAACCAAAGTTACATTTAAATTAGACTGAATTGGAGGATCTGAGTACACAAGGTACAGAGGTAGTTAAAATATGGTTAAGTCTGAAAATGGGGCATATCTCAAAAAAAAAAAAAAAATATATCAGACATGTAATTCCTGAAAATATGTTCTTGTCCATTGCAATCTGATAGCATGGGACAAAGTGACCCCTATAACATTTGCACCCTATCTCCCTCAACCTTGTCTGATGAGGGCAATAATTAAGTGTATAACATTGTTTTGGATAAGTGTCCTGTCTATGCCATAGCTTTACAACTAGCATGTTGAAGATGGAACCAACGTAACTTCCTCTATACAAACAGAATTTTTTCAGTCATCCTGGAAAATACTCAATCTGCTCATGTCATCAGCATGCAATTGTTCTATCTTCTTGTTAAATTAAAATAAATCAGCAGGATTTCTGCAGAAATGAATCTTTCCGATCATCGGCAAAGGCAGTCAATTTAAGATTTGTCTCGTAAAAGTTCTGTACAAATTAAAGCATCATGCATTCTTCGTTCAATGCTCTCTTGGAACTCCAAATTGAATGTAGTCTCATTATGTCATTACTGGTAGCAGGAGTTTGCTTTTTTATCCGCTATGGAAATTTGGTTCAAAGAGTGCCATATTCAAATGTTTTAATAGGGCATGATTCCAGTTTTATGTCAACTTCTCTGAATTTGGCATTATTTCATTTTTTTTTTCCACTATCAAAATTAATGCAAATGAAAGTGATAACAAAGTGATTAAATGGGTCTTTATTGCCCATGCTGCTGAGCCAGCAAACTCAGTGCAGAAAAACCTGTCTATTGCACTGGCTGTCTGCTAGCTGCATTCAATCCTTCTAATTATGTCACTATTTTCACAGTAGCTTGTTACAAAAAAATTTTGTCTTCCTTTCCGGGAGTAACAGAAAATCAAAATAAATTTCTGGGTATCAATCTTGTCAACTTCTAAACACAACATCCAAAAAGACCCGCTAAAGTTATCCTGTAATTCATCTTCTGATAAAAATACAATTCTTGATTTTATTTTAAAATCCTTAACTCAAAGAAAAAAATTATGCAGTCATTTTAATCCAATTTTGAGCTTAACCATTAGAAAATTTAGTTATAGCTATAAATTAATGTTCTTTTTGAAATTTTGGTGTCCAATTTCAAAAGATCTTTTCCAGTGGCGCCATTTCGTTAATGCTTTGACATGCATGCAACATCGCGGAAAGGACCATCCTATAATTATATTATTGCACAATTGTCATTTTAACAAGAATAAATCCTTCTTTTCTTAAAAATTTCTATACAAAACATAAAAATTATAGTCAATGCAAATATTTGAAATTAAAACCAGGAACTATTTTTTTTTACTGGAATGCAAATTACAATTTAACATGCGTGCATGGGTATTTTATTTCTAATTGTTGTAAAGACTGATAGCCTGCCTTTTAATTTGGTTATTCGATATGCATGGAAAAAATATTTTTTGTAGCAAGCTACTTTAAAATCCTAATTACAAAGACATCTCGCAAACCAAAGCAATCCTTGGATTTGCATGAACCCCTAATTTGGTTTGTCAAAATGCATAAAAAAAGAAGATTTAATCCTAAAATATTGCCATAAACATTGTCTTTATTACTGTCTCTTACAACCGCCTTTATCCTTTTTTGGCAATAAAACAGTCTCATTAAATAGGCTTAAGCAGTTGAAAATAAGATTTCATCTCTCCCAGTGGGTGTTATTACTTTTTTCTCTCAGTTTACACCACATTATTACCATCTCTTTCCATAACAATTCATTGAAGCAGTGCCGAGAACAATCACCTGACTTTGCAATTTTCCTCCGCAAATTTTCCTCAAGGGCTACATGTAAATGCCTCTAAAAAGAAGTTATTGCTTTCTTCGTGACTGTATCACAGTAATTATTTGTGATGCTTCCAGAGAAGGACTGATGGTACTGTCTAAAAAAAGTATATATTTTTCACATTTCGGTCACCTATCTGGTTCACGGTAACCCTTCACGAAACAATTTCAAACTGAAACTAAGCTGTTCCAATGATGGTTTCTTTCATTTTTCTTTTATCTACTTAAAGACAAAAGTAAAGTTAAATTTAAAGAAAAACATTTAAACAATCTGAAGTGCAAAAACGTTAAAGGGACTGACCTCCAGATCATACAACAACAACAACAACAACAGCAAAACGAAAATTTTAGGTTATCATGAAATTATTGCTATATTTCTTATGAAGACTTTGAAACTTAGATACTTACAATAATTATATGTTACGAAAACAGATGAGAATTAATTGTTTTTACTAATATTTCCATTCAAAATCGAAAAGTTTTGACACAGAGTACCGAAGGTTACAACTGCCTTAATTGTACAAGCATTCCTTCTTGGGGTTTTGGTCAAGGTGTTAGGAAAGTTTTTGTTGTAAAAGTAACCAAGACATGTTTTTTTTTGTGCTTTAGCATTATTTAAAATAATTTAGAACAAAAACTATATTCTAATGTTCAAAATATGATCAAACTTCAATTCTAAAGAAAGATCATTTTTAGCCAAAACCAGTGGTCTAGTTCCTCTAAACGCTAAACATAAATTACAACAAAATAATTTTATCTGAAACTTTTTCAGATTATTTACTATGACAGAAGTGCAAAATGATCAATTCTTGATAGCAATTACAGTTTGTTTAGGAGAAGAATTCTGTTGTGTCCCTACAAGAACTCTTACAGAATGAACAAACGAACGAATGAACAATTTATTTTCTCATAAACTTTATAGTTTCTAGTGACAAGCATAATATATACATTTCGGTAACATTTTAACAAACAGAGTACAGAACTAGTACCTTAGACTATTGCCTTATTCTTTCTAAATATGTTATACTGACAGACAAAATATGCAAGCAAATTCTGTTCCTTGGGGGCTGAAGAAAAACACTACGGAATTTTTAACATTGGCTACCAGCTCTGTTTAGCTAGCCCATACATCAAAAGGCGATGTGTTATTGTCTGAAATTTTCCCCAGGAAAGGTTTTAAATCTCTTTTCTTGTGAACAATTTCAGAAGGCATAATCATAAATCATTTTTTAATTGTAAGGAATATCACAATTAGCCCTAAAACACATTTGGAAAATATCACACACCCAAAGTAAATGTCATCTCTATGATTAAAATTATACCACGAGCACTCTGGATTCAAATAATTAAACAATTCAGTGTCACCAGCTTACAGTGCCTGACAGTAAAATCATTATTTCCAAATGCAAGATTATACAAAAAATCTTTCCAGCAACTGCAAAGAACAATTATGATATAAGAGCAACAAAATTGTAAATAATTACTAATTAAGAGAAGAACAGAAACAAGAGGGCCAAGATGGCCCTAGGTCACTCACCTGAGAAACACCATAACACACCATAACAGTGTAAACATGTTTGACCTAGTGATTTCATGGAAAAAATATTCTGACCAATTATCAATAAAATTGGAGCAAAAAACAAGTATTTTCTTTGTTTAACCTAGTGACCTAGTTTTTGACCCCAGATAACCCATATTCGAACTTGACCTAAATTTTATCAAGGTTATCATTCGGACCAAATTTCATGAAGATCAATTGAAAAATACAGCCTGTATCGCATACACAAGGTTTTCCTTTGATTTGACCTAATTACCTAGTTTTTGACCCCAGATGACCCATATTCGAATTTGACCTAGATTTCATCAAGGCAACCATTCTGACTAAATTTTATGAAAATCTAGTGTTAAATGCAGCCCCTATTGCATACACAAGGTTTTTCCTTGATTTGACCTAGTGACCTAGTTTTTGAACCCCATACATGTCAAGTTTCCCGGATAGTCCGGGAGTTTCCCGGATTCCTACCCAATTTCCCAGATGTACGGAAAACTTAAATATCTCCCGGAAAATCATTTTTCCATAATAAACATACCTTTAGTGTAATTTTTGACAGATGCCAGCCTTAGCCAGACAGTTTTTACATTCCAGTGGCCAAAATTCCAAGCATCAAATATTAAATCACTAATTACACACTGTGGCTGACATAATTTATCACTCTATCCATAAAAGTTTAACAAGGTCATGCTCTGATGACATCAGTAGACAGGTGTATGTATGGGCTATTTCTAGATTGTGTTAATTGGCGAGTTTACATAATGTCATGATATGGAAATTTTAGATAGGAAAAGATTTGAATACATTTGAAATTGAGTAGATAAACTGGAGTGATGGGAATCATTACCTGCGATGGCAGAATTGTCAACAACTTGAAATAGATTTAAACATTTTTTAACAGCTATGATTTTGTATTTTTATTTTCATTTTTATTGAGTAAAAACACTAACTCTAATTTTTTAAAACTATAATTTTTATAAAGTCAAAATGGTGAAATAGATTCATTTCCATTTCTATTTTAGCTACTGCTTGTGGGCTAAAATTCTAGGAATATCAAAAAGACCTGCAGATTATACACTGGATACTATTCTCCTCTGCTTATTAAAAGATAATAATTGAATAAATTTAAATCAATACTTTTTTGAAAAGAATGTTTAAACCCTTACCCTGCTAAATTTCTATAATGAACTTGCCCATCTTTCAATTTGGACAGTACCATTAACTGTTAAAAGAGGTGACTGACTGAATGGCATACAGTGCAGATCATGATCAGACTTCAGGTATGTGCAGGCTGATCATGATCTGCCCTAGTCTCAAAGGCAGAATTAATAGTGTCCAGCATGATAAGGATAAAATGCAAATTAGAACCCCTGAAACCATTGCCCAAATCAATCAAGTCAGAAAGGATATGGTTTAGATCTAATCTGTTTTACAGTTTTATGTTCCACCTAAAATTTCATAAAAAATGCAGGTCGATAAAACTCCTGGATTTACATCAAATCTCCTGGATTTTCAACTGATATCTCCTGGAAAATTGTCCTTGGAACTTGACATGTATGGAACCCAGATGACCCATATTCTAACTTGATCTAGATTTCATCAGGGCTATCATTCTGTCAAAATTTCATGAAAATCAGTAGAAAAATACAGCCTCTATCGAATACACAAGGTTTTTCTTTGATTTAATCTAGTGACCTACTTTTTGACCCTAGATGATCCATTTACAAATTCGATCTAGAATTCATCAAGGAAATAATTCTGACATAATTTCAGGAAGATCAATTGAAAAATACAGCCTCTATCACATACACAAGGTTTTCCTTTGATCTGATCTAGTGACCTACTTTTTGACCCAAGATGACCCATATTCAAATTTGACCTAGATTTTATCAAGGCAATCATTCTGACCTAATTTCATGAAGATCAATTGAAAAATACAACCTCTATCGCATACACAAGGTTTTTCCTTGATTTGACAAAGTGACCTATTTTTTTACCCCAAATGACCAATAATCAAATTCAACCTTTATTTCATCAAGGCAATCATTCTGATTAAATTTTATGAAGATCATTTGAAAAATACAGCCTCTATCACATACACAAGGTTTTCCTTTGATTTGAACTAGTGACCTACTTTTTGACCCCAGATGACCATATCTGAACCTGACCTAGATTTTATCAAGGCAATCATTCTGGCCAAAATTCATGAAGATTAATTGAAAAATACAACCTCTATCCCATACACAAGCATTTTCTTTGATTTGACCTAGTGACCTAGTTTTTGACCCCAGATGACCCATTTTCGAACACGGCCTAGATTTCATCAAGGTAATCATTCTGACCAAAATTCATGAAGATTGAAAAATTCAGCCTCTATCGCATACACAAGGTTTTTCTTTGATTTGACCTAGTAACCTAGTTTTGATCCCAGATAACCCATTTTCGAACTCGGCCTAGATTTCAACAAGGTTATCATTCTGACCAATATCCATGAAGATTAATTGAAAAATACAGCCTCAATCGCATACACAAGGTTATTCTTTGATATGACCTAGTGACCTAGTTTTTGACCCCGGATGACCCAATTTCAAACTCAGCCAAGATTTCATCAAGGTAATCATTCTGACCAAATTTCATGAAGATCAGTTGAAAAATACAGTCTCTATCGCATACACAAGCTAAATGTTGACAGACAGACGACAGACAGACGCCGGACATCGAGTGATCAGAAAAACTAACCTGAGCATTGCTCACCTCTCAGGTGAGCTAAAAACAACATGTGGAAGAAATAGGAAAACAAACAACTTAAACTAAAAGAGGTCCTGCCTTGCCAACATCAATTTCCATGACTGCAATGCTTGATGAAAGTATAGTGCCCACATGATTTTGCCCACACGATTTTGCCCACACTGTTGCTGTAGCATGTAAGTGGTTTATTACTGCAGGCTAAATTCTATGGTGTTCAATTAGGGCCATCACCTCCTCCCTATATTGGCTGTTTGGGAAGCACGAGATCATAACGGCGAAGTGTGACATCATGAAGGCGAAGAGCAAGATCACAATGGCCAAGTACAAAATTATTCTGCAGTTTCGCAACAGTTACTGTGATCTCGAGCTTTGCCATAGTAGGCTTTAACAACATGTGAACTGCAAGATCATGAAAATGTTTCAATCGTGATCTCGTACTTCGTTTCATTTTCATGCTTTTTGCATGGCCGCTATTACGGTAATGGACCCGTAATGAAACTCGGTAATTTCCATGTGATTATGTATTCTAATTAAGCAAATTTGGCATTCTTCTGTCATAAATGTAGATCAACATGTACGTGATAAACCAGAGAATGCCGAAATTGCATACAAAGAATATGTAATTTGCCGAATGTCATAACAGGTCCGCTACCTTAAAGTGATGATGGCTCTAATGGAACACCATAAAATTTATTTATTTTATTTGGGTTTTACGGCACACCAACACAGTATAGGTTATATGGCGCCAAACAGGACTACAAGTTTTGGTTTCACATCTCATTTACATCAAAATAAAAACATGAGGTATGGAATCAATATTTGCATACCTGATGGAATCACAAGTGTTAAGACCCTATTAGTCGCCTCTTACGATCATGCAAGGGTAAGGCAGTGGTTCCAATTCTTTTTATACACAGATCGTCCCAGAACCACATGGGGCGGAACACCATAAAAACAAAGATAAATTTTAGAACTATATTGACAATAAATCTGCATATATTCTATTAACAGTTGCAGCCTATCAAATTTCATAATGAACCAGCAGCATAAGATCTGTTTTCAGTAATTGATGGTGATGAAATATATCTGAAATACTAGCAACCTGAGAAGTAAGGCATTCATATGACAGAACAGTTCTAAACAGGAAGTTTAATTAAAATATTTTAAGACGATAAACTGTGATATAAAGCAGACTATTCAATAGCTAATTAGAATTAAACAAGAGTGGTTCTGACTATATGAAACCCAGAACAAAAGCCTTACCAAACTTTCAGATGCTAAAAGGGTTATAATTTTGTAAAATTAAGATGGCGTACCGCCTGCTTATCTCAGTAGGTAAGAGCGTCGGTCTACGGATCGCGAGTTCGATCCTTGGGCGGGGCGTATGTTCTCTGTGACTATTTGATAAATGACATTGTGTCTGAAATCATTAGTCCTCCACCTCTGATTCATGTGGGGAAGTTGGCAGTTACTTGCGGAGAAAAGGTTTGTACTGGTACAGAATCCAGGAACACTGGTCAGGTTAACTGCCCGCCGTTACATGACTGAAATACTGTTGTAAAACGGCGTTAAACCCAAAACAAACAAACCTCGCCAAAAAACGGTCCTTTCATCATGCCGATAACTTATAACAAGAGGGCCAAGATGGACCTAGGTCGCTCACCTGAGAAACACACCATAACAGTGTAAACATGTTTGACCTAGTGTTTTCCTGGAAAAAATATTCTGACTGATTATCATTAAAATTGGAGCAAAAAATCTTGAGTATGAATACGTATTTTCTTTGATTTGACCTAGTGACCTAGTTTTTTACCCCAGATGACCGATATTCAAACTTGACCTAGATTTCATCGAGTCTATCATTCTGACCAAACTTCATGAAGATCAATTGAAAAAATACAGCCTCTATCGCATACACAAGGTTTTTCTTTGATTTGACCTGGTGACCTAGTTTTTTATCCCAGATAACCCATATTCGTACTTGACCTAGATTACATCAAGGAAACCATTCTGACCAAATTTAATGAAAATCCAGTGTAAAATGCAGCCCCTATTGCATACACAAGGTTTTTCTTTCATTTGACCTAGTGACCTAGTTTTAAAACCCAGATGACCCATATTCAAACTTGACCTAGATTTCATCAAGGTTATCATTCTGACAAAATTTCATGAAGATCAGTTGAAAAATACAGCCTCTATCGCATACACAAGGTTTTACTTTGATTTAACCAAGTGACCTACTTTTTGACCCAGATGACCCATATTCGAACTTTTCCTAGATATCATCAAGATAATCATTCTGACCAAATTTCATGAAGATTAATTGAAAAATACAGCCTCTATTGCATACAGAAGGGTTTTCTTTGATTTGACCTAGTGACCTTCTTTTTGACCCCAGATGACCCGTAATCAAACTCAATGTAGATTTTATCAAGGCAATCATTCTGACCAAATTTCATGAAGATCAATTGAAAAATACAGCCTCTTTCGCATACACAGGGTTTTTCTTTGATTTGATGTAGTGACCTACTTTTTGACCCAAAAGATGACCCATATTCAAACTTGACCTAGATTTTATCAAGGCCATCATTCTGATTTAATTTCAGGAAGATTAATTAAAAAAATATAGCCTCTATCACATACACAAAGGTTTTTTTTATTTGACCTAGTGACCTAATTTTTGACCCCAGATGACCCAAATTCAAACTTGACCTAGATTTTATCAATGCAATCAATTTGACCAAATTTCATGAAGATCAATTGAAAAATACAGCCTCTATCGCATACACAAGGTTTTTTCTTTGATTTGACCTAGTGACCTACTTTTGCACCAAGATTACCCCTTTTGAAATTCGGCCTAGATTTTATTAAGGTTATCATTTTGACTTTATTTCAGGAAGATCAACTGAAAAATACAGTCTCTATCGCATATACAAGCTTTTTCTTTGATTTGACCTAGTGACCTACTTTTTGACCCCAGATGACCCATATTCAAATTTGACCTAGATTTCATCAAGGCAATCATTTTTACCAAAATTCGGAAAGACTAATGGAAAAATACAGCCTCTATCGCATACACAAGGTTTTTCTTTGATTTGACCTGGTGACCTATTTTTAAACCCCAGGTCACCCATTTTCAAACTTGGTCTAGATTTCATCAAGGTTATCATTCTGACTAAAATTCATGAAGATTAATTGAAAAATACAGCATCTAACGCATACACAAGGTTTTTCTTTCATTTGACCTAGTGACCTAGTTTTTAACCCAAGATGACATATTTTCAAACTCGGCCTAGATTTCATCAAGATAATCATTCTGACCGAATTTCATGAAGATCAGTTGAAAAATACAGCCTCTATCGCATACACAAGCTAAATGTTGACAGACAGACAGACGACAGACAGATGCCGGACGCCGGACATCGAGCGATCACAAAAACTCACCTGAGCATTGCTCAGGTGAGCTAAAAATTCATAAAATTACAGACTGGGCATGCAATCCATACGGACATTCTATATGAGTGATAATTTAGAAAGTAAGAGCTGTAGGTTTATGGTTCTTGTCGGTGACAAAACATCTTGTTTACATAGATCTTTAAGGTATTTTTAATGCATCCATTAATGACAAGGCATGCCTTAGCATAGCCTACTACATGGTCTTAAAAGTATTAAATTTCATATGATGATTGCCCGTGGTCAGCTTATTGCAAGGGCTTACAGCTCAAAGACCTCATACAATAACTGACTGGACCAAAAACAAGAAGTTGCTAGTTTTTTTTTCCCTTTTTTGATAATTTTCCATAGTTCATGAATACTCATGAATAAACAATGGACAAAAATATTCTCTACATCAGTTTGCATGACAATTCTTCATAAAAACACCCAAACAGATGTCTTCCCATGTGTATGCTTGTGCCAATTTTCAATGAGAAAACACACAAGCTCTATCATTACTAATGTAAATCTTCAGTCTAAAATAAAATTCCTTCACTACTGTGAAGCAATTTTCAGCTATGCTGATTATCACCTTCCAATCGTTGACGACAGCACTGAAATGTGCCGGGAACACTTTGTATGAAAATACTTTTCCACAGCCCCAACAAGTGGTTACTTTTCAACAATTTTGCTATAAAACAGTGTTGGACAGTTTTATTCATTCTGTTTTTACAATCTTTTTAAATTCACGATGTTCAATTCTTCTTTTTAGGCATTAATACCTTTAACTTAAACACATTATGCATGGGGTTCCATTGGAATTACATCTATTCTATATTTTCTCTTTATAATATAAGCTGTTACTAAATACGCATTTACAGAAAACCTTTCTTCCCAGAGAAAAGATGCATTTATTTAATAACCATTGATATTTTAGTGAGATTGCATGCAATGTTGCTCTTAGTTTCTCATTAGTCACAGTCCAGATTCAGTTACAAATACTTCAGGAAGAGATGATAAATTATCACTTAAAAGGCCTGGTACCTGAAGCCAGACATCTCTTGTCTTATAGGAGCTTGAGTAGCATTCATGCTTTCAGTATGTTTACTTGCTGCCCTTCAATATAAAATCATTGACAAGACACCACTTCATATGCACTGCATTTATTTTACTTCCTCAAGAAACAAAAAATATGACTAGAACAAGAGCTGTCACTACTAGTGACAAATGCCCTCGAGCATTTATGCCAGGTAATTTAAAAATCCCTTCATTGATGGCAGAGTTATGGATGGGACAAGAAACAGACCATGTTAACCTTTAACCTCCAAGTGTGACCTTGACCTTAGAGCTAGGGGTCTGGATCTTGAGTACGACATGTTGTCTCATTATGGAGAAATTTATGCCAAGTAATTTCAAAATTCCTTGATGTATGGCAGAGTTATAAACCAGACATGAAACAGACCCAGTTAACCTTTGACTTCTAAGTGTGACCTTGACCTTGGAGCTAGGGGACTGGGTCTTGCTCATGACAAGTTGTCTCATTATAGTGAACAATTATGCCAAGTTATTTCAAAATCCCTTTATGGATGACAGACCATGTTAACCTTTAACCTCTAAGTGTGACCTTGACCTTAGAGCTAGGGGTCTGGGTCTTGCGCATGACAAGTCATCTCATTATGGTGAACATTTATGTCAAGTTATTTTTAAAATCCCTTCACGGATGACAGAGTTATGGACCGGAAGGGGCATAAAAAAGCAGAATTGGCAAGAAACAAATCTTCATGAAATGAGCCGTGCCATGAGAAAACCAACATAGTGGGTTTGGGACCAGCATGGATCCAGACCAGCCTGCGCATCCGCGCAGTCTGGTCAGGATCCATGCTGTTCACTTTTAAAGCCTACTGGAATTTGAGAAACTGTTAGCGAACAGCATGGATCCTGACCAGACTGCGCGGATGCGCAGGCAGGCTGGTCTGGACCCATGCTGGTCGCAAACCCACTATGTTGGTTTTCTCATGACCCGGCTCAAATATCTTATTCTATGCCTTCAATAAAAATACAAAACAATTTTTGCTGCATTGTATTTGCAGACAAACACAAATTAGAATTCTGTTCATCGGTTACAAAGGACATATAATTCCCAATTGTATTTTTCCAGTTTGGTAAATAGGAATTATTGTAAAAAGGCGGCAGAAACAGATGTCTGATAACAATCTGTGTTTGACTGTTTGACATATATTTCCGAGTAATGTGGGAGTAATGTGGGCGTTTCTTGCCAGTCTGAAAAAGTAGAGTAGAACCCAACTAACTACCTTGCAGCAATTTAACCTTTACCGTGCTAAATTTCTAAAATGGACTGATCCATTATTCAATTTGGGTAGTTCCACTTCTTATTCAAAGGGGTGTTCCCTGAAAATTTACTGACTGAATAGCAAACAGTGCAGACCATGATCAGCTTGCACAGACTGATCTTGGTCTGCACCGGTCGCAAAGGCAGAATCACTTACAGCAGGCTAAAGGTTAATTTTATTTATCAAGTTCCAAGCCTACAGGGCTTACAGATCTAAAATTTCATTTGATGATTTTTTTCTTGTATTCCACAACTACATAGAAATTCCATTGATTGAAAGGAAGTATAGCTTTCAAATACCCCCTAGGTGTTGTAGACCGGAGATATTAAGACAAAAGATGGTCACAAACCTGACCAATAAGACACACAGAAGTCAATTACAAAAGAGTAAGATTACATAGAACATCCCTTTCATCTTCAGACTGGTTATAATTGTCTGGGAAGAAAGGTTTTAGTAACAATTTTCTTGATTCAACCCTATAGTTGATGAATAGTGGCATTATTCAGGATAAAGAGCATAATTATTTGTCTGAAGCAAAATAAAATAAAACAATAGCTTTATAATTCCAGCAAAATAAGCTTTTATTTAACTTGTCTGTCAAAAATCGGAAATTTTCTCTAACCATCAATATGCTTGAAACAAGCTTCTCTGTTGGACTTAACAACAAACAATAAGCTGGAAACAAGCTTTGGTCTTAGGTGTTCTTGGTTGGACTAGTCAACTTTACTGGATTAAGCAACAATTAACTTGAAAGAAGCTTTGGTCTGAATCTTTTTCTACGTGGCAAACTGACTATATATACGCTTAAAACAAGATTTGGTCCGAACCTTTCTCTGCATGTATAGCCAACAATAAGCTGGAAACAAGCTTTTGTATCAAGCTTTCTCTTTTGGACTAACTAACAATAAGCTGGAAGCAAGCATTGGTCTGAAGCTTTCTGTGTTGAACTAACTAACAATAAGCTGGAAACAAGCTTTTGTATGAAGCTTTCTCTTTTGGACTAACCAACAATAAGCTGGAAGCAAGCATTGGTCTGAAGCTTTCTGTGTTGAACTAACTAACAATAAGCTGGAAACAAGCTTTTGTATCAAGCTTTCTCTTTTGGACTAACCAACAATAAGCTGGAAGCAAGCATTGGTCTGAAGCTTTCTGTGTTGAACTAACTAACAATAAGCTGGAAACAAGCTTTTGTATGAAGCTTTCTCTTTTGGACTAACCAACAATAAGCTGGAAGCAAGCATTGGTCTGAAGCTTTCTCTATTGAATTAACAAACAATCGGCTGGAAACAAGCTTTTGTATCAAGCTTTCTCTTTTGGACTAACCAATAATAAGCTAGAAACCAGCTTCAGTCTAAATCTATCTGTGTTGAACTAACTAACAATAAGCTGGAAGCAACCATTGGTCTGAAGCTTTCTGTGTTGAACTAACTAACAATAAGCTGGAAACAAGCTTTTGTATGAAGCTTTCTCTTTTGGACTAACCAATAATTAGCTAGAAACCAGCTTCAGTCTAAATCTATCTGTGTTGAACTAACTAACAATAAGCTGGAAGCAACCATTGGTCTGAAGCTTTCTGTGTTGAACTAACTAACAATAAGCTGGAAACATGCTTTGGTATGAAGCTTTCTCTTTAGGACTAACAATAAGCTGGAAACAAGCTTTGGTATGAAGCTTTCTCTGTTGAACTAACTAACAATAAGCTGGAAACAAGCTTTGGTATGAAGCTTTCTCTGTTGAACTAACTAACAATAAGCTTGAAACATGCTTTGGTATGAAGCTTTCTCTTTAGGACTAACAATAAGCTGGAAACAAGCTTTGGTATGAAGCTTTCTCTGTTGAACTAACTAACTAACAATAAGCTGGAAACAAGCTTTGGTATGAAGCTTTCTCTGTTGAACTAACTAACAATAAGCTGGAAACAAGCTAATTATGCTTAAAACAAGATCTGGTCTGAAGCTTTATCTGCTGCTCTGACCATATACTTAAAACAAGCTTTGGTCTAAAGTTTTCTCTGCTGGGTTAACAAACACTCATTATGCTTAAAACAAGATTTGGTTGAAAGCTTTCTCTGCTGCGCTAACTGACCCTAGTTATGCTTAAAACAAACTTTGGTCTGAAGCTTTCTCTGCTGGGCTAACGGACCCTAATTATGCTTAAAACAAGATTTGGTAGAAAGCTTTCTCTGCTGCGTTAACTGACCCTAATTATGCTTAAAACAAGATTTGGTAGAAAGCTTTCTCTGCTGCGCTAACTGACCATAATTATGCTTAAAACAAGATTCGGCCTGAAGCTTTCTCTGCTGCTCTGACCATATGCTTAAAACAAGCTTTTTTTCTAAAGCTTTCTCTGCTGCGCTAACTGACCCTAGTTATGCTTAAAACATACTTTGGTCTGAAGCTTTCTCTGTTGGGCTAACGAACCCTAATTATGCTTAAAACAAGATTTGGTAGAAAGCTTTCTCTGCTGGGCTAACAGACCCGAATTATACTTATAACAAGCTTTGGTCTGAAGCTTTCTCTGCTGCTCTGACCATATGCTTAACACAAGATTTTGTCTGAAGTTTTCTCTGCTGCTCTGACCATATGCTTAAAACAAGCTTTGGGAGTAGAATTTTGTCTTGCAACTTTCTTAGTCGTGCCCTTAAAAGGAAGTTAGGCTCTTGGTGCTCTGACTTCAGACAAGTTGTAGAGTACACTGGTGTAAATATACCTTAGATTTATCCTAATTTCATGTTTTACTTAATATGATCTGGTGTTTTTTTGCTAATGTTAGAGCCTTTCTCAGCGGGGATTTTATTTACATTGTGTTGTCTAACTTGTTGAAAATAGGGTAAGTGCGAGGTTGGCATGCCCTAAACGCGTTTAACCCCCAGTTTCCTTTATATAGGTTACTGACTGTTCCAAGGCAGTGCCCCTATTTTCAACTGGTTTTCTGTCTATCTTATACATTGTATTTTGTGTTGCGTATGTTGTCTTGTTTGTTGTTAGCGTTAAAAATACTAGCATGAAATATCAGATTTCTAGGAAGACTCACAGGAAAAATGACAGTCAGTATAATAAAACATTGGACCCCGCCACCCACCTGTGTATATTTCAACATAAAAATATCAGACAATTAGTATAATAGGACATTGGACTTTATGTACTTATTTAAGATTTTTATGTTTATGCAAATCAGAAAAGGACTCCACCAATTCAATTTTATTGCTCCTGAAAATGCAAATCAAGTGCATAATATTATGTAAAATAATTGCGCATATTTTTGGTGTCACTTCTTGTACTGAGTCCCTATGTTCTAGGCTTCATGCCAGATATTCCGAGATCAGTGTTTGGTGTTTATATAGGTTTATTTGTTCTGCAAAGAAACCTCACATGATGATGAATAACAGGATTGTACTTACTGTAATTAGTAACAACTACATAAGCTGATAAGTGTATAGATTTGAAACATGAATATATTTTCAATTGTTTTCTGACACCTTTTCTGATGGGCCTTGAATATCAATTATAAGTGGTCGCTCATACCTAAACATCTGTTCCACACCTGAGAGATTGTTCCATTGGTAGTTATCTGTCTGTTCCATTAGGTAAAAGCTGTTCTATGAATATGTAGCTGTGCCATGGGTAGGTTTAAAAGCTGTTTCACTGGTAGGTGGCTCTTCCACTGGATAAAAGCTGTTCCATTGTTGGTTGCTATTCCAAGGAAAAAAAAAGCTGTTTTACTGGTAGTTTGCTGTTCCATTGGTAAGTTGCTATTCATCTGGTAAAAACTGTTCCACAAATAGGTTGCTGTTCCGTTGATAGATTAATTTCCATTCCTTGGTAGGTTGCTATTCCAAGGAATAAAAGCTATTTTATGGGTAGTTTGCTGTTCCATTGTAAAGTTGCTATTCCAAAAAAAAGGTTAAAAGCTGTTTCATGGGAAGGTTCCATGGCAGTTGTTACTCCAACAGTTGAAATCTGCTCCTTAGATAAGTGGCTGTTCAGCTGGTAATTGGCTTTTCAGCTGGTTTTCAAATAAGAAAATGTAAGTCAATCCTGAGAAGCTTCTGACAGAAACTAAGAAATATATCACTTTTGATGTCTGGAAATAAATAGTTTGTGACATTGAAGTAAATTGCTGGTTGTTACATTAAACTTTGAAACTCTTATTTCAGATATATGTAAGAAAGCCTCTAGACAGCTAAATATTTAAAAAATGTTTTGGCATTTATATAAATTTGGAAAACTTAATACATATTATTCTTTTATTCTCTCAAAGTACAATTTTCTGCCCATTTACATATAGCATTTCTCATTTAATCAGTCACGTTGTTACATGGTTATTATGTTTGTCAATAGCGATACATTGCTTATGTTGATTGTTATGTTACTGTCTATTTAATAGGTAGGTAGCTGTTTAACTGGTAGCTGGAAATCCAACTAGTTTAAAGCTATTTTATGGGTAGGTGGCTGTTCCATTGGTTAAAAGCTGTCCACTGGATATGTGTCTGGATTCACCTGGTAGCTGTCTATTTATTTCCATGGGTAAGTAGCTGTTACATGAATATGTCACTTAAAATATTTCATGGGTAGGAGACTGTTAAGCTGGAAGCTGCTATTTACTGTTCTATGGGCAGTTGTTATTATAAGGGTGTTAAAAGCTTTTTCATAGTTAGGAGACTGTTAAGCTGGAAGTGGCTATTTACTGTTCTATGGGCAGTTGTTATTATAAGGGTGTTAAAAGCTTTTTCATAGGTAGGAGACTGTTAAGCTGGAAGTGGCTATTTACTGTTCTATGGGCAGTTGTTATTATAAGGGTGTTAAAAGCTTTTTCATAGGTAGGAGACTGTAAAGCTGGAAGTGGCTATTTACTGTTCTATGGGCAGTTGTTATTATAAGGGTGTTAAAAGCTTTTTCATAGGTAGGAGACTGTAAAGCTGGAAGTGGCTATTTACTGTTCTATGGGCAGTTGTTATTATAAGGGTGTTAAAAGCTTTTTCATAGGTAGGAGACTGTTAAGCTGGAAGTGGCTATTTACTGTTCTATAGGCAGTTGTTATTATAAGGGTGTTAAAAGCTTTTTCATAGGTAGGAGATTGTTAAGCTGGAAGCTGCTATTTACTGTTCTATGGGCAGTTGTTATTATAAGGGTGTTAAAAGCTTTTTCATAGGTAGGAGACTGTTAAGCTGGAAGTGGCTATTTACTGTTCTATGGGCAGTTGTTATTATAAGGGTGTTAAAAGCTTTTTCATAGGTAGGAGACTGTAAAGCTGGAAGTGGCTATTTACTGTTCTATGGGCAGTTGTTATTATATGGGTGTTAAAAGCTTTTTCATAGGTAGGAGACTGTTAAGCTGGAAGTGGCTATTTACTGTTCTATGGGCAGTTGTTATTATAAGGGTGTTAAAAGCTTTTTCATAGGTAGGAGACTGTAAAGCTGGAAGTGGCTATTTACTGTTCTATGGGCAGTTGTTATTATATGGGTGTTAAAAGCTTTTTCATAGGTAGGAGACTGTTAAGCTGGAAGTGGCTATTTACTGTTCTATAGGCAGTTGTTATTATAAGGGTGTTAAAAGCTTTTTCATAGGTAGGAGACTGTTAAGCTGGAAGTGGCAATTAATGTTCTATAGGCAGTTGTAATTATAAGGGTGTTAAAAGCTTTTCCATAGGTAGGAGACTGTTTAGCTGGAAGTGGCTATTTACTGTTCTGTGGGCAGTTGTTATTATAAGGGTGTTAAAAGCTTTTTCATAGGTAGGAGACTGTTAAGATGGAAGTGGCTATTTACTGTTCTGTGGGCAGTTGTTATTATAAGGGTGTTAAAAGCTTTTTCATAGGTAGGAGACTGTTAAGCTGGAAGTGGCAATTAATGTTCTATGGGCAGTTGTTATTATAAGGGTGTTAAAAGCTTTTTCATAGGTAGGAGACTGTTAAGCTGGAAGTGGCAATTAATGTTCTATGGGCAGTTGTTATTGTAAGGGTGTTAAAAGCTTTTTCATAGGTAGGAGACTGTTAAGCTGGAAGTGGCTATTTACTGTTCTATGGGCAGTTGTTATTATAAGGGTGTTAAAAGCTTTTTCATAGGTAGGAGACTGTTAAGCTGGAAGTGGCTATTTACTGTTCTATGGGCAGTTGTTATTATAAGGGTGTTAAAAGCTTTTTCATAGGTAGGAGACTGTTAAGCTGGAAGTGGCTATTTACTGTTCTATGGGCAGTTGTTATTATAAGGGTGTTAAAAGCTTTTTCATAGGTAGGAGACTGTTAAGCTGGAAGTGGCTATTTACTGTTCTATGGGCAGTTGTTATTATAAGGGTGTTAAAAGCTTTTTCATAGGTAGGAGACTGTTAAGCTGGAAGTGGCTATTTACTGTTCTATGGGCAGTTGTTATTATAAGGGTGTTAAAAGCTTTTTCATAGGTAGGAGACTGTTAAGCTGGAAGTGGCTATTTACTGTTCTATGGGCAGTTGGATATTACAAGGGATTTAAATGTTTTTTCATGGGTAGGAGACTGTTCGATGGGAAACTGACTATAGAAACTAAGAAATGGATTAAAAGCTGGTCTTTTTTCTTTACTCCTGGTTTTGTTAAATAATCTGTTTTACTTTTTATCTATTTTTGCTTCTACAGATATATTTCTCATTTCTAGGTGGCTTTCATTGTTATTCTAGATCAATTTTCCATAGTATATTTTCATTTTTATCTTTTACATAAACAAATCATCATGAGTGTCTGATTGGATTTCTGATCAAGAATAATGTAGCAGACAAGTGCTGAACATTTACAACAGGAAATCATCCAAATCCTGTCTGACAGAAATATATCACCTACTGTGAACAATATGGAATGAATTAATTTAGCACACTTAATATATTGTGGCAAAGTCCGGCTGGCTTTTGTCTTAACAAAAAGCAATCAGCATACAGCAAATAAGAGGACCATGAAAGCCCTATGTATAGCTCACATAAAACTTAACACTTTGCGAGAATTATGGCTCTCAGATTCAATCCAATTGTCATTTCATTTAAAGTGGAAATTAAATTTAGTTTCCACTAATTTATTTCAAGCTGATTATGAAAAATGTTCTACAACCTGCATTAATTTACTTTCAAAACTTCATTTCTAGTGGTAAACATTGGCATGACAATACGAAAGAAGAGGCCAGTTTGTCCTTTTTATGCTGAGCACCAAGTAAGATACTGGTACCATTTTTCTCATCTTTGGTATATCCAGGGATCGAACCCACAACCTTTGACACTCAAAGCTAATGCTATTCCACTAAGCTATTGAGCATACAGTTGAACAGCTATGCAGGAAAAACTTGTGTCTCTTTCCATCATACATTTGACCAGCTCAGCAGGAAAAACATGGGGTCTGTTTCCATCATACAGTGTCTGTTTCCATCCCACATTTGACCAGCTCAGAAGGAGAAACTTGTGTCTGTTTCCATCATACAGTTGACCAGCTCAGCAGGAAAAACATGTGTCTGTTTCCAGTATACAGTTGACCAGCTCAGCAGGAAAAACATGTGTCTGTTTCCATCATACAGTTGACCAGCTAAGCAGGAAAAACATGTGTCTGTTTCCATCATACATTTGACCAGCTCAGCAGGAAAAACATGGCGTCTGTTTCCACCATACAGTTGACCAGCTCAGCAGGAAAAACATGGCGTCTGTTTCCACCATACAGTTGACCAGCTCAGCAGGAAAAACATGTGTCTGTTTCCATCCCACATTTGACCAGCTCAGAAGGAAAAACTTGTGTCTGTTTCCATCATACAGTTGACCAGCTCTGCAGGAAAAACTTGTGTCCCTTTCCGTCATACATATTCCATAGGTATAAGGTGTTTCATATGCAGGAGGCTATTCCATTACAAGTGGTCTTTTATACATAATGTGTCTGTTCCACACCTATGAGGTTGTTCCATGGAGGGATCCAAAACTGTCAATCATTAATGTTTACATAAAACAGACTGTCCATTAGGGACTGTCAAATACGACTGACCTAGTTTACAAAATAGACAACATGCGTTTTGTTTGTGACACCGCTTGTGAGCACTTGACCTTGGTATGAACAGAATAACAATAGAATGAGGAGCTAGATGAAATTTATCGACAAAAACTGGAACTGTCCATTGGTAGTTATCTGTTGCTGTTCTGTGGATATGTAGCTGTGCCATGGGAAGGTTTAAAAGCTGTTTCACTGGTAGGTGGCTCTTCCACTGTATAAAAGCTGTTCCTTCATTGGTTGCTATTCCAAGGAATAAAAGCTGTAGTTTGCTGTTCCTCTGGTAAGTTGCTATTCATTTGTTAAAAACTGTTCCACAAATAGGTTGCTGTTCCGTGGATAGATTGCTGTTCCTTGGTAGGTTGCTATTCCAAGGAATAAAAGCTATTTCATGGGTAGTTTGCTGTTCCATTGTTAAGTTGCTATTCCAAAAAAGTTTAAAAGCTGTTTCATTGGAAGGTTCTATGGCAGTTGCTACTCCAACAGTTGAAATCTGCTCCTTAGATAAGTGGCTGTTCAGCTGGTAATTGGCTTTTCAGCTGGTTTTCAAATAAGAAAATGTAATTCGCATCAAACTGACATCAGGCAGTTGCTACAGGATCTAAGACCAAGAAATATTATCACTTTTGATCTGTCTGGAAATAAATAGTTTTGTGACATTGAAGTAAATTGCTAGTTGTTAAGCTTTGAAACTCTTATTTCAGATACATGTAAGAAAGCCTCTAGACAGTCAAATATTTAAAACTTTTTGGAATTTATAATAATTACAAACTTGGAAAACTTAATAGATATTATTCTTTTATTCTCTCAGACTTCAATTTTTGCCCATTTACATAGCATTTCTCATTTAATCAGTCATGTTTTTTTCTATAATTATGGTTATTGTGTTTGTATTATTATGGTTATTGCTTATCTTGATCATTATAATGCTGTTTTATCAATTCTGTTTAGAGATAAAAACTATTTCATAGGTAGGTAGCTGTTTAACTGGTAGTTGGCAATTCAACTGGTTTAAAGCTTTTTATGGGTATGTGGCTGTTCCATAGGTAGGCTGCTATTCCACTGGTTGAATATGTGTCTGGATTCACCTGGTAGTTGGCTATTTACTTCCATGGGTAAATGGCTGTTACACGAACAGGTCACTTGTCAAAGGGTTAAAAGTTATTTCATGGGTAGGTGCCTGTTAAGCTGGTAGTGCCTATTTACTGTTCCATGGGCTGTTGGTTATTATAAGGGTGTTACAAGTTATTTCATAGGTAGGAGACAGTTCAATGAGTACCTGACTATAGAAAGGAATGAAAAGCCGGCCATATTTTTTTTTTAACTGATCCCTTTTACCTTTTATCTATTTTTGCTTTTACAGATATATCTCTCATTTCTATGTGGTAACTTCATTGTTACTCTAGATTAATTTTCCATAGTACATTTTCATTTTTATCTTTTACATAAACTAATCATCATGAGTGTCTGATTGGATTTCTGATCAAGAATAATGTAGCAGACAAGTGCTGAACATTTACAACAGGAAATCATCCAAATCCTGTCTGACAGAAATATATCACCTACTGTGAACAATATTGAATGAATTAATTTAGAACACTTAATTTATTGTGGCAATGTCCAGCTGGCTTTTGTCTTAACAAAAGCAATCAGCATACAGCAAACAAGAGGACCATGAAAGCCCTGCATAGCTCACATAAAACTTAATGCTTTGAGAGAATTATGGCTCTCAGATACAGCCCAATTGTCATTTTCATTTATAGCAGAATTAGTTTTAGTTTCCACTAATTTATTTCAAGCTAATTATGAAAAATGTTCTACAACCTGCATTAATTTACTTTCAAAACCTCATTCGTAATGGTAGCCATCGTCATGATGGTATAAAAGAAGAGGCCAGTTTCCCCTTTTTATGCTGAACACCGAGTAAGGGAGTTACTGGTACCATTTTTCTTATCTTTGGTATGATGCTTCAAGGGATCGAACCCACAACTTTCCACATTCAAAGCAGATGCTCTTCCACTAGGCTACTGAGGTGGTAATATGGTTAGCTGGCAGTATTCATCTAACCTGAACCTGAGCTGTTAGTATAGGCACATGATCTGATTATCCCAGAAAAAAAAGCTCCAGACTGAAGTTTGAAACCAGCATACTGGTGGCTCAGTTGACCAGCTCAGCAGGGAAACTTGTGTCTAAGTGTTTCCAGAAACAGTTGACCAGCTCAGCAGGGAAACTTGTGGCTAAGTGTTTCCAGAAAACACTGTTGACCAGCTCAGCAGGGAAACTTGTGACTATGTGTTTCCAGCAAACAGTTGACCAGCTCAGCAGGGAAACTTGTGGCTATGTGTTTCCAGCAAACGGTTGACCAGCTCAGCAGGGAAACTTGTGGCTATGTGTTTCCAGCAAACGGTTGACCAGCTCAGCAGGGAAACTTGTGGCTATGTGTTTCCAGCAAACGGTTGACCAGCTCAGCAGGGAAACTTGTGGCTATGTGTTTCCAGCAAAACGGTTGACCAGCTCAGCAGGGAAACTTGTGGCTATGTGTTTCCAGCAAACGGTTGACCAGCTCAGCAGGGAAACTTGTGGCTATGTGTTTCCAGCAAACGGTTGACCAGCTCAGCAGGGAAACTTGTGGCTATGTGTTTCCAGCAAACGGTTGACCAGCTCAGCAGGGAAACTTGTGGCTATGTGTTTCCAGCAAACGGTTGACCAGCTCAGCAGGGAAACTTGTGGCTATGTGTTTCCAGCAAACGGTTGACCAGCTCAGCAGGGAAACTTGTGGCTAAGTGTTTCCAGCAAACGGTTGACCAGCTCAGCAGGGAAACTTGTGGCTAAGTGTTTCCAGCAGGGAAACTTGTGGCTAAGTGTTTCCAGCAAACAGTTGACCAGCTCAGCAGGGAAACTTGTGGCTAAGTGTTTCCAGCAAACAGTTGACCAGCTCAGCAGGGAAACTTGTGGCTATGTGTTTCCAGCAAACAGTTGACCAGCTCAGCAGGGATACTTGTGGCTATGTGTTTCCAGCAAACAGTTGACCAGCTCAGCAGGGAAACTTGTGGCTATGTGTTTCCAGCAAACAGTTGACCAGCTCAGCAGGGAAACTTGTGGCTAAGTGTTTCCAGCAAACAGTTGACCAGCTCAGCAGGGAAACTTGTGGCTAAGTGTTTCCAGCAAACAGTTGACCAGCTCAGCAGGGAAACTTGTGGCTAAGTGTTTCCAGCAAACAGTTGACCAGCTCAGCAGGGAAACTTGTGGCTAAGTGTTTCCAGCAAACAGTTGACCAGCTCAGCAGGGAAACTTGTGGCTATGTGTTTCCAGCAAACAGTTGACCAGCTCAGCAGGGAAACTTGTGGCTAGTGTTTCCAGCAAACAGTTGACCGCTCAGCAGGGAAACTTGTGGCTATGTGTTTCCAGCAAACAGTTGACCGCTCAGCAGGGAAACTTGTGGCTAATGTGTTTCCAGCAAACAGTTGACCGCTCAGCAGGGAAACTTGTGGCTATGTGTTTCCAGCAAACAGTTGACCAGCTCAGCAGGGAAACTTCTGGCTATGTGTTTCCAGCAAACAGTTGACAAGCTCAGCAGGGAAACTTGTGGCTATGTGTTTCCAGCAAACAGTTGACCGGCTCAGCAGGGAAACTTGTGGCTATGTGTTTCCAGCAAACAGTTGACCAGCTCAGCAGGGAAACTTCTGGCTATGTGTTTCCAGCAAACAGTTGACCAGCTCAGCAGGGATACTTGTGGCTAAGTGTTTCCAGCAAACACTGTTGACCAGCTCAGCAGGGAAACTTGTGGCTATGTGTTTCCAGCAAACAGTTGACCAGCTCAGCAGGGAAACTTGTGGCTATGTGTTTCCAGCAAACAGTTGACCAGCTCAGCAGGGATACTTGTGGCTAAGTGTTTCCAGCAAACAGTTGACAAGCTCAGCAGGGAAACTTGTGGCTATGTGTTTCCAGCAAACAGTTGACCAGCTCAGCAGGGAAACTTGTGGCTAAGTATTTCCAGCAAACAGTTGACCATTTCAGCACTAAAAACTTGTGACTAAGTGTCTCCATCATATGGTACAGAAAACTTGTGACATGTTTCCAACACATTGTTGGCTAGCTGTAACAAAGTGCTTCCTGCATATGGTTCACTCAGGTTAGGTCAGCACAGGGAGCTTCAGGCAGCTTATTAGTAAGATAAAAAGAAACTTATTCGGTTGCAATAAATAAGCTTTTTTCCTCACCATATTTGCTAAGACAAATGACAAATGAATTTACCAATTACCTCGAGCAATGTCCCTATCAATTATATGGCTGAAACAAGAAAAATGTTATAATTATTTCTTACAAGGATAAATTTATTTCTTTTACTACAGATTTGTTATTAGAATTAAGTTCTTGTATGTAAAAAGTAGGCTGTTTACTGTCTTTAAGGAATAAAAGATGAATGGATAGGCAAAATCTGGGCACAACACAAAGATAGGTGAACAGAAAATGTTAAGCAGTACAATGTATTTGATGCAATATTTTCTTGGGGGTGATGGGGAAAATAGGAACTGAAATCATTACAAGTAAAAAGGGTATTATTATCCACAAAAGCAAAACAAGATGGCCATGAATACTATGTGTCTCTTACCAGATTTTCACATAATCAAACAGGTTCTAGGAAGAATCATTTCTGCCAAATTACTTTGAAAACTTGCCTGCAAATTCAGTGGAGATTTTCTAAGTTTTTTCCATAAAGCCATATGATAAAATTTTCATAAAGTCAAATTAGGATAAAATTGCTCAAACTCTTGGAACTATGTTTTTTATAAAGATGGCTTTTAACAAGCATCAAGGAAAATTTGTGTGAAATTATCTCAAAATCAGTTTTTGTCAAGAAGTTTTTCCTTTCAATTACAATGGCAACAAGAGCTCTGCGAAGCAGGGCAACATACATCCAAAGGGTTACATCAGAGGATGGGAGCAAAATTTAAAGAACATGACTGTTGAAGCTCAAAGGACTGGAACAACAAAGGGAAGAACTTCAAAAAAAAATTTAAGTCCACAAAAAAATATTCAAAGTCCACAAAAAAAATCCTTACCAGGTACAGGTATTTAAAAATACACCAAAACATTGGAGGTACCATCCATGTTGTACCACAGAAAGGTGGTCTCAATTCTTTCCTATGACCAATAATAAAGAAGTTTCAAAATAAGCTATCTATAGTAACATAAAAGGGAAGTAATTCAAAAAAATTTATTGTAAGTGAACAAAAAAGGGATCTGCCAAATAAAAACAAGAGCACTGCAATGCAGAGCAATATACACAAAGCAAAGTCATATATGACCTTTGATCCTTAAGTGTGACCTTGATCTTGAAGTGAGTCATCCGGAACATGCGCTCTGCACGTCGTCTTCGTGTGGTGAACATTTGTGTCAAGTTTCTTTGAAATCCTTCAAGGGGTTCAAGAGTTACAGAGCAGACATGAAACAAACAGATATGACCTTTGACCCCTAAGTGTGACCTTGACCTTGAAGCCAGTCATCCGGAACATGCGCTCTGTATGTCGTCACGGTTTGGTGAACATTTGTGTCAAGTTTCTTTGAAATCCTTCAAGGAGTTCATGAATTACAGAGCGGACACGAAATTGCTAACGGATGGACAGATGGACGGACACCGGGGGTATAACATAATACATCCCTTCGGGCGTATAATAATTGTGCATAGATTAAATTTGTATAATGAACTTTAATAGAGAAGCAGTCCCTTTAAATTTGTTGAAGAATGAATTAAAAACTGTACAGGAATTTTCAAATTTATTCTATGTAATTGCTTTTGTTGAGAATATTTTGTTCTTCTTGTGATGATATTCATAACAAGTATCTTTTCCTTTTGTCAGGGGTGTCAGGGGTGAACTGTCAGTTCTCAGTATATTTAGAAGAAATGAGCCACAATCAGTGTCTATACTCAATGATATATAAAAGCCTGTATTAAACATCTAGAACTTTTCAATAATCAACCAGGTTGGCTTGTTACTGTTCAGTGCTTGTAATCGAGATAAATGTCAAGTCTGTCAATTCTCCCATCATCTAGTCCTTATATTCTCCATCCTCCATGGTGCTTTTTCTTCATTATCAAGGATGCCTATTCTCACTTGTCAAGGTTCCTTTTCTTCATTGTGAAGGGTGTTTGTGAAGGGTGTTTTTTCTTCATTGTGAAGGGGTTTTTTCTTCATTGTGAAGGGTGTTTTTTCTTCATTGTGAAGGTTTTTTTTTCTTCATTGTGAAGGGTGTTTTTTTCTTCATTGTGAAGGGTGTTTTTTCTTCATTGTGAAGGGGGTGTTTTTTCTTCATTGTGAAGGTTTTTTTTTCTTCATTGTGAAGGGTGCTTTTCTTCATTGTGAAGGGTGTTTTTTCTTCATTTTCAAAGGTTCCTATTCTCCATTATACCAATATACAGGGGTGACTAGTCCTAATATTATCATTTTAATGCTGAGTGCAAAGGGGGGCGAAGCTTCTAGCACCATTTTTCACATCTATGGTGTGACGCAGCAAGGGAATGTACCCATTACCTCCTGCATTTGAAGCAGGTGCTCTATCCCACAGCTACGGAGACAGTTTTGTCAACTACGTGTTCAGAATGCATGCTCTTTGTACAGAACATAAATGCAAGAAAATGCGTAAAGTTTGTTTTTCGTATGAATATACTCTTCTCATCATACTGAATAGACCAAGGATAAACATTCCATAACCTTAGGGAACAAAAAGCAATATATCAATCTACCAAAGTACAATGCATGTTTTAGTTTATACTAATTTGTTTTAGCTCATTTGTGATGAAAGCTTCAAGCTTATTGGAACAACTCTCGAGTCTGCTTCCTGGAAAAACCAGTACTGGTGTCATATGAAAAGTCATGGTTGTGACCCCAGTGGAGCTCGAACCCACGACCCGACACCTTGATCGACTGACACCTTATCCACTAGACCACTGCTCCCCTTATGCATGTTTTGTGTTTCTAAATTCACCTCTCTCAATTGGGGTGAAGAATTCTTCATAAAAGAAAGCCATCCAGCTAGCTTACTAAACTAAGGTATACCCCAAACATGCCTGAAACAATGCCAGAATTGGGACCTGGGATCACCCTCCACTAAAAACAAGCTGGAAAAGTCAGTGCATATGACCAAAATTCAGGCAATGTGACTCTTAACCAAACCAAACCAGAAAGTTTTGAGTTTACATTTAATCCTTCTGTTATTTATTCCTTAAGTCTTGCCTTGTTTATAACGAATCTTTTGGGTATAATCTTTTGACTTGGTTTACCATAAATTGTCTAGCAGCTGCTGTTTTGATACCTATTTCAGACGTTCATAATGAAACTGAGCATTTGACTGTCAGATTTAGTCTGAATTACATGTGGATGTATCTAGGGTTTCTCTTTTAACTTATCATGATAATTCTCAGATAAAACTTTTTTTTTAAAACAACTTATTTAGATTTTGGAAGAAAAGTTTGAATATATTTACACTTAGTTTAGTTAAAAATTTCTGTTAATGAGTGAAAAATGCCACAAGAAGGAAAAACCAGAATCAAATAATATTGTTTTAATATAGTAACCTTGATAAAAATGTAGGACCCTTAAAAGTGAAGCTTTCCGTTCTGGTATTGAGAAACTGGGCTAGGCCAACATCGACTGTCAAACTGTTTTGTTGGTTCATTGTTTTTATATTGCTTGTTATTCCTTCGATGAAAATGTCAAATGGATTGGCCACTCCGACTTTGGTAATTAAAAGCTTATGAGTCATTGACATAGATAAAGATAATGAACACAGATTATGACAAAAGGTCTTCCAGAGAAAATGGATAGATGCCTCTGTAGGATTTTCCCATGCTCTTCAACAACCTGTAATTTTTTCAATGCTGTAATGATTTTTAAGTGGTTTAATGTGTTTTTTTTTTCAACATTGCAAGCCTCTGGGACAGATTCAAGTTGAACATTCAAGTGTACAGCAACAACTCCAAGCTCTAAGCCACTGTCAAAAGAGTCACTGCATGTCTCTTGTAGTAATTTGATGGTTTCTGCAACATCTCTACACTGTACAAGAGAACAAAAAGTTCAATGACACTGATGTTATCTAGTGATAAACTCTCTGCCTAACTGACTATAACATCTTGCAGTGAAATCAATAGATTGCTGCAAGTTATTTTCAGTCTATTTCATTTACAATTTCATTCATTTTTGTCACAGCAACTCTTTTGTTGCTTTGGCTCATATATAAAAGTAGTCCACTGTATTTGAGAGTATGAATATATCGCAGATTTCTGGGAAATAGCCTATCTTGGGAAAGCAACATAAAAAATGGTTTCCTGTTCTCACCAAATAGAATTACTTTAATTAACAAACACACTCCTGTGTGTGTTCAGTCTAATTTACCAAATGTTCAAATGTTTTTTTGTAAAAGAAAATTAGGAAACAATTACGGTCCAAACTGTCTTTTAGCAACCACTTAAGGTTGCAAAAGAAATTACTTTCTAATCATAGGTTTCACTTAGAAAAAGCTGCCTGAAGAAACACGAATGGAAACTGATCATTTCTGATACAGAGTATAATATCAAACTTGGTTGCTTGACAAAGAGCACAATAATTTACAAACAGACAAACAGACGGAAAGATTTACAAGCGTTGCTTGACAAAGAGCACAATAATTTACAAACAGACGGAAAGATTTACAAGCGTTGCTTGACAAAGAGCACAATAATTTACAAACAGACGGAAAGATTTACAAGCTTGTTTCCAAGCTTGGAATGGAGCTAAGCAAGATACAATTCAAGCTGAATTAAATTTAGAGGTCATCATGGATCCTCAAAATCTGTACAAAACAAAAGCACTGATGAACATAAAATTTGTACAAAACAAAAGCACAGACAAACATGAACACAGCATAACTGAAAGCACTAGGACCAAACAGCTCCTTTAGTATGTGCAATGTTTCAGAATCATCACCAAACTTCTTGAAACAGATGATAGGTAAGATTTCACAACTTTACATGGAAAAAACTGGTCTTGTTTCAAATCAATGGATTCAGTAAAAGCAGCAGAAGGGTGAATTAACCTACACAAGACAGTGACATGTTTCAGCATATAGGGACAATAAATGAGCTGTCATGAGAAAACCAACATAGTGGGTTTGCGACCAGCATGGATCCAGACCAGCCTGCGCATCCGCGCAGTCTGGTCAGGCTCCATGCTGTTCGCTTTTAAAGCCTACTGGAATTGGAGAAACTGTTAGCGAACAGCATGGATCCTGACCAGACTGCGCGGATGCGCAGGCTGGTCTGGATCCATGCTGGTCGCAAACCCACTATGTTGGTTTTCTCATGGCGCGGCTCAAATGAAGAACATCTTTTCTTGAAAAACACCATAAAACAGTGGTAAACAATCATCAATGTCACAGGTTTATTCTCAGTCAGATTTTGGAATGAACTGGAGAGTCATAAAAATGGCTGCAAGTCTAAGCAATCTTAAAGGAGGTTGATCATATTCCGATCATGAAATGGATTTGTTCGAAACTTTATCATCTGATCATTTACACTCATTTATGCTTACTGGGCCCTTAATGCATGTGAGGTTTTTCACTACAGGTATTTTTTAAATTTTTTTTTTTTTCAGCATAGCTGTCTATGCCAACTTTTGGCCTAATTAAAGAACCAATAAAAGTTGTAAATTTATAGTTACTCAACCAGTAAAAACAGCGGGACTAGACAGAAGTGAATACATGCATATGTTTAACTGACTAAAATTAATATACTGTTTCATAAAAAGTTTCGTTACATTTCAACAGAGTATTACAAGGCTGCAGCAGGTACTGTCTCTAATGACGTTTATCGAAGAAGCACAAAAGATCACTGTAGACAGGAAGTATTTATGCATGTAATAATAGAGATGATTGGTTTTTAGTACACAAATCTTTGGAATCAATTTGTATAACTGTTTATGTATAGTGTACTTGACAGTTGTGGTGCTGATTACTTTCCACCGCTTGATTAAACCAATATATAGTAACTATAGAGCTGCTTTTGAGAAAAGCACATGTCTCCCACAACTGCCTAATCATTTAAATAGTAAGTCAGTCTTTATATTCTGTTTACTCACTATAAATATACCTTTGAAGTTAAAAAGGCTGATTTTGGGTAATTCAAGGGCCGTAATTCTGAAGTGCCTCGGGCGATCTGGCTAGTTATTGATCTTGGCTGAGGACTTAATGTCAAATACATTTTCTTCAAGTCTGATGAAGATCGAATAAGAAATGTTCAACTTAAGAGCGCGGACACGAGTTAAAAGGCCAATTTTTGGTAATTCAAGGGCCATAATTGCGAAGTGCTTGGGGCCGATTTAGCTAGTTATCGAAAATGGCCGAGGACTTATGGTCAAACACATCTTGTTCAAGTTTGGTGAAGATCGGATGAGAAATGTTCAACTTAAAAGAGTGCTGACAAGATTTGTGACAGATAGACACAGACACACACACATACAAAGACAGGAGTAAATCAATATGTCTCCCACACCACTGTTTGGTGGGAGACGTAATAAAATCAAGTCTTTGATATGATTCTGAATCACAAAATGCCAGTCTTTTGAAAAGAGTCAGAAATGCAGTATTAATTTAAACTGCACTCTTTTGTAAAGCAAGAAGTAATGCATTTCTTATGTAAACGACACGCAGGAGACCGACAGTTACAGTGATTTTATAGAAACTTCACATGGCTAAAGAGGACATTGCGAGTATGCATGCACAGTATGAAAGAATGACTTTATTATACTTCTTTATCTATACTGCAACACATTCAATCCCAACCAACGCTGAATATCTTTTTTAAAGATATTTCTTGTTTAACAGGAGCGAACTAACCAAGAAGTATAAACATCATTTTTCCTACTGAGAAGAACATTGTAATCATGATAGATGGGTTTATCCCTACCAATTATAAATGAAAAAGAATTTCTAATTTTTCCACAGATCTATAAAGGGAAATCTTGCTCCAACCCGTGTCTGCCATGTTTTTATCTGCCCACACAGTGAGCTTGCAGGATCGTTGAATATTTGCCATCTGTTGTCCACAATTTCTTTAACGACATCTCCTCCTATCCACCAAGCCAATTTCAGTCAAACTTCACAGAAATGTCTAAAGGATGGTTCATGAATTCATAAAGTCTGCCAGGTATGTACAGTTCATGAACTACCTCAATTTTTCATGAATTTTTCATGAATTTTCAAGCCTATTGTTCATGAACAATTAATGAATTGTTCATGAAGGATTATAAACTATTTTACAAACTCATGGACTACATCTCCAGGGATTTCACAGGGACCTGACAACAAGTTCGAGCAAAGGGTAGTGTACGAATTATCGAGGTCGAGCTTACAAAGTTTGACTGTAATAGCTACCATGTCTTCTATTGATCCAGATTGCTCATTTTTATGAATTTCTGCCTGCCATTTTTTATTCAATATACTCAGATATATCTGTTCTAAGCTCTTGCCAAGTGAAGACTGAGAAAGCAGCCTTATCTCTGTATAGATCTGATGATTTCCTTTGATGAAGAAAACCAGACATGCCATCTAATATACTTAGTATAGAAGAATATCTACTGTATGATAACTGACAATTTTGCATAGAAATGTTCTCAGTATCAGCAAGAGTATCTTTTTATACAACCATATTTTGAATATAAGAGGGCCATCAAGACCCTGTAAAGCTTACATGAGCTTGTTTTTTACTCAAGATGACCCAGATTTAATTTGACCTAGATTTCTTGAAGGAAGACATAATGAACAGGCTTCATGTGTAAAAAATGTGGCATCACTGTTGCTATTAAAGGCTTTTCTATAATTTGACCTAATGACCTACTGTCTGTGCCCAAAACTTGACCTAGATATCATGAAAAACATTCTGATTAAGTTTCATTATACTGTGTCAAAATCATGACCTCTAGTTTGCTTACAGTAAAACTACTGATGAAACACAAAACAGATTACAGCAGATCCAGGAAAACCATGAGCACCTTGTGCTCAGGAGAGAGCTATACAAACATTTTAGAAGTGTTAGGTCCATTTCTTTCCAAGATACACTTTTCAGACCTAGACAAGCTCTCCAAGTTGTAAAACTTATTAATCAATTCCTCTCTGAGAAGCAGCAGTTTCTGTCACCACATTCTCATTGTTACAAGATTATGTCAGTACAAAATTAATCAGTCTTCATGTTGTATGTAGACCGAGACACAACTACAGTTACTTTGATACAATTTCATTTAATACTAGAAAAAAAATCCTTGTATTTTGTAGTTCCTGTAAAATGAAAATTCCATCCTGATATTGAGGTAAGTTCGAAAACATGCTACAACTTTGTAAGTCCCAAAACTCCATACAACTGCGTTTCTGGACCAAAGGTAAACCTCTGCTGGAATTTTCATATCAACAACTCAAAAGACAATGTAGATTCACTGTGTCCCTTCATATAAATACTGGAGCATCAACTGAAAATAAATTGATACAACCAAGTTCAGCAGAAAGCTCTCTGTCAAGGTAGGTTATCATGTCAATATAATTACACCTATAAATAACAGACCAATCACAGTCTTGGCCATGGCAGTAAGTGCTAACTGTTTTTGCCCTGCTCATTCTGCACCACCATCATAAGCCAGGAACTAATCAAACCAGCCTCTAAGTTTGTAAAGCTCTTCTGAGAGGAGGTACGATTAGTAGTTTCTAGAGTTAACCCTACTCCCTGCGAAGAACTTGCTCATCACACATTCTTATCCTGCGCAGAAAGGAATCAATTTCAGCAGAGCACACAAAACAGTAACTGCTCTCTTGCATGTTCATTATATGTTTTGAGGTTTGTACTAATGAAAAAAAGAAAGCTCCACATTCTATTCACCTCTCTCTCATTCAGGATGAATAATTCAAAGACGTACAAATGCTAATTACCCTATAGTGGCAAGGGAGTCTAAATAACAAAACTAGATGTATTTTGTAAGTATTTTAAAATATTCAACTGATTATTTACCATAATTATATTCAAAAGGATTCCCGAGAGTGTAAAATTAATTAATGCAAGTGGCTGGGACTAAAATACTTACTCTTGTGATGTAAGTCAGTAACGACCAGAATGGTCATCCACACGTGGATTCAGTTCAAACTGCCAGAAAAAAGTAAACAGTTATGAGACATTATTCTCACTGCCATTGCTTACAGCTGCATCATGCTTCTCTATGTGCATCTATATGAGGGCAGTCATTTGCAGGTAATGCGGGGCAGGTTGGATGAGGTGGTAATTTGGACAATTTTGACCTCAAAATGTAGTGTCCTGTCTCAGAAGCTTTAAACTCATTTTCATATTACAAACAATTTAATGGAACTAATTATGTCATGCCATATGAAGTGCTACATATGTGCAAGACATTTACCCTACCCTTCCTTGAAAATCACCAAAATATTGGGTTTTTTTGTGATTTTTCTTGCACTGGTATAAACTCACTTTTTGCAAAATTTCTATCCTTTGTTCCCATAACTAAATTGGCTAATTTACTTCCAAAGGATGCAAAACTCACTGAAAATTGACCTAAATATTAGACAGAATTTGTAGTTGTGGCGTATGACCCAAAAACTTCTATGATAAATTTCAATATTCTGTCCAGTCTGTAACTCTAACTTTCCGATATTCTCCCCTCTTTGTAATTGTAACATTTCAATATTCTTTTCTTTCTGTAATTCTAACATTCTGATATTCCATCCTCTCTGTAATAATATTCTGGTCTTTTGTATTCTGTAGTTCTAACATTGTGATATTCCATCCTCTCTGTATTTCTAACATTCTGATATTCCTTCCTCTTTGTAATTCTAACATTCTGATACTCTCTCCTCTGTAATTCTAACATTCTGATATTCCTTCCTCTATGTAATTCTAACATTCTGATATTCTGTCTTCTCTGTAATTCTAACACTCCCACAAGGATTGTTCTTTCTGTGAGATATTCAATCAGTCAACTTTACTACACAAACAACTCCCAGACTAATGCAGGCATCATCACTTATTCATTTTAGTTTTCAAAGTCATAAATAAAAGTGACAGAAAGTCACAGCAAATCAAAGTAATTACTTCCTATATCTCACAGGCAAGTTCAACTGAGCAGACAACTTTCTTGTTTTGTTCAATGTCTGTATTTTCAATTTTGACTTTAATGCATTCTTTGTGGGTCTATGTCCTCTCAATTAAATCAGATCCTTCTATCTATCCAAACATAAGACAATTTTCTTCTTAACTTCAATAATAAATGAATTAAAAAAAAGAGCTGTTGGAGGACAGCAATGCCAGACTATTCAACAGCCTTGTCAACTGAATAAATATAAAATTCGGAAAAGGGGCACAATTTTGTAAAAATACAAAACAGAGTTACGGAACCTGTACAATGTATGTCAGTTCTTCACAGCGGACAAGTGTGTGACGTTTCAATCTAAACCCATGAGAAGGTACTGAGCTAACAGCTTACAAACAAAAGTAAAACAAAGATTGCTAAGTAGAAAAAGGAGCATGATTTTTTAAAAACTGCTAAGTAGAGGTATGAACCCTGTGCAATGCAGGTAAGATCATAACAGTGAACATGTACATGTGTAAATTTTCAATCCATTCCTGTAAGTGGGTACTGAGATACCAGCTTACATACAAAAACTCAAATCGCGATGCCAACGCCAAGGCATGGGCTAGTCCAATAGCTTTACCTATTCTTTGAAGTTGAGCTAAAAAAAATGACTTTGCATAGTACAACCAATGCAACAAACCTGCGCATGATAATAAAACAAGGACTGCAATGAAGGTCTCACATGACCTATTTCTTACCCCATTATCCTGACCATGTTAAAATGTGGACTCTGTTAGTGTTACAAAGGTTTCTTTTGGTAATCTGACCTTGTGAACTAGTTTTTGACCTCCCAGTTAAGCCTTGACCTAATATACATTTCACTAAGACAAACATTCAGACAACTTATTTTCAGTAGAAAAAATGGCCTCTGGAGGTAAACATGGCTTTCAATTACTTGACCTAGTGACTTAGTTTTTAACCCTAGATGACCCATTATCAAAGTCATAAAGATACCTTCTTAGGCAAACATTCTGGCCAAGTTTCAATAAGAATAGGACAAAATTGTAACCTGAAGAGTGTTAACAGCAAAAGTTACCCTGGACCTTAGTGACCTGGGTTGTAGTGTATCTGGTGAAAATTTCTGTTTAGTTTCTTGAAAGTTCATTAAAATGGTTTCAGATAAACAAACGAATGAAGTATGGAAAATTGCTGGAAGACCAGCAAGTGGAACTCCATTCTGAAGTATAATAACCCCAACTTCATCCTGTTACTGCGCAGTAATACAATCAGATGAGGAGACTTTTTTACGGCTTTGGTTGCATTAAATTAATGTGTTACAACTTAATATAAAGGAAGAAGTTGAAATACAATAGTTTAGCTCTGAGGCGACATGACGTCTAACTGCTGAATATTGTATCAAGTTTCTGAGAAAATCAAGTTTAATATGTAAAAAAGATTACAACTTTAGTGCCATGCTTAAAAGTTTAAGATAAAAGTGGTCATAAATCTGAGTTTCAAATAACCATATAAATAATTCAAATTGCCTCAAATATTTATTACAAGAGGTAAATGGTAATAACAATTATCTGGAGAGTTTTTTATGATCTGAAATATTCAGTTATCGCTGCCATAAAAAGGCATCTTATTTCCATTGCATTGGCCTTTCCTTCAGTTAGAAACAAAACGTTACGCTTTTAAAAGTCTAAACATTTTCCCATTCTTCCACAGCCATTATTTCTGCTACAACACTCTTGTAATGTTACACGATTATGTTAGTACTTTAAATCATTATGTCGGAACCTGTGTGGCAAAACTTAAAGACCTTTCATTAACACTGTAAGATTCCTAACTTTCTCATTGTTACACCTGTACCCAGTATCTATTTCAAAGAAATCTTGAATTAAGAGACTTGTATTACTCTTCAGAAGTCTTCTATCAAAATCAAATGGTGAAGAAAGTTCCTTTATATTTTGATGGCTGTTACAAGTGACAGAATGATCAAAGATTTTGCTTGTTACCTAACTCTCATTTACCCAGTAATAATGCTTGTTACCTAACTCTCATTTACCCAGTAATAACGCTTGTTACCTAACTCTCATTTACCCAGTAATAACGCTTGTTACCTAACTCTCATTTACCCAGTAATAACCCTTGTTACCTAACTCTCATTTACCCAGTAATAACGCTTGTTACCTAACTCTTATTTACCCAGTAATAACACTGCTGATATGATCAAGAGACTCTTGCAGACAATGAAAGCCATTATAACTATTTTCTGGGTAAGACGGCAATCAAATTCTTATGAACAAATGGAATAAAAAATGAAAACTAACATTAAGGATGGCTTTCTTGCATGTTTTATGCAATAACTGATAGTCTAGTATATATTGATTAAAAGGATTTTCCAGTTCATGGAGAAAAAAACAGCTTTCTTTTATAATTTCAATTATTAAGGATAAACCATTCAAAGCAATGTGGTTAAATACAAGAGTGTCATAATGGCCGTAGATCGCTCACCTGAGTATCACAGCTCATAGAGGTAACCATTCTGTCCCATGGTAGTAAATGCAAAATATTCAGTGTCCAATGTGCTTAGCTACTGTTTTTTTTATTCAGTTACACATCTGAGAAAGTGGCCCAAGAGCAACTGTTTTTTTTATTCAGTTGCTCATCTAAGAAAGTGCCCTAGCTCTTAGCTACTTTTTGTTTTATTCAGTTGCACATCTGAGAAAGTGGCCTAAGAGCTACTGTTTTTTTTATTCAGTTGCTCCTCTGAGATAGTAAAGTTAGCCTAAGAGCAATTTTAATTTTAATATAGGTTTGATCAAACACTGTGTACAGGGAAAACTAACAGACCATGCTGGCCATCTCAGTTTGATCCCCAACTTCTGAATATTTTTTTTCTTCAAAGCAATATTCATTTTTTATTCAAATAATAGCCAAACATATTTATATTAGATCTACTCTGTGTTTTTACTGTGTATAATACAAATGCAGTAACCTAGATGTAACAATTACATTATTTTTTGAAGCATTATAACTCGGGTTCGAACATAGGCCTATCATTATAGTTTCAAAGACAATTGTAATTATCAAATAATATTTCATCTGGAGACAACAAATAGGTAACAAACCAAATGACCAATCTGCCTTGGAACCAGCAGTCACAGCAGTCCAGTCAAAAATAATGTAACTGTGTGCAGCTTTGGAAATTCATAAGCCATAGAAAATTAACTTTCTGCGAGACTCACCTACTGCACACCCCTGTCTTAATTCCCATGCCCTAATTTTTTTTAAGAAGTAAACATAATAGGACATATCCCAGGTATATGTTGTGTTTTTGTGTTGTCGTGTCAAAAACACGAAAACTAAAAAAAATACCGTCAAAAAAACATGAAAACTCGATAAGTAATGTATTTGTCGTGTTTTTGTGTTGGCGGGGCGAAAACACGAAAACTAAAAAAATACCGACAAAAAAACACGAAAACTCGATAAGTAATGTATTTGTCGTGTTTTTGTGTTGGCGGGGCGAAAACACAACAAGAAAACTCGACAAATACCTAATTTGTCGAGTTTTCGAAAACACGACAGCATGACAAATAAAGGGTGCCAATACAACATATTTATACCAGCTAACACGAAAACTCAACAGATAAATTTGTCATGTTGGCGCCATCTAAACGTCGAGTTTTCGCGTAAAATGTGTTTTGTTTTCGTGTTTTCACCCTGCCGACACAACAACTCGACAAGTTAGGTTTTTGTGGTGTTTTCGCCCTGCCAACAAGCCAACACGAAATGGCAGAAATCAGCCACTATAGAGTTACACTTACATAAAATTGCCTAAATCTTCAGTTTAAAGAAAATACTTGACAAAATTGTGATGTAGCAAAGACAGTTTATAACAACATTTGACAGTATATGATTGACATCATGTCTTACTAGGAGAAACGAAAAATCAGCAGTTTCACACCACCAGCAGACATTCTGACAACATGCACTTTTTGGAAAAAGATAAAGTCAATTATTTCCTTATCTAAATCTGATGAAGATAGATTATTTTTGTTAAAATTGTCTAGACTTAAGTTTCAATCCTCTATGATAAGGGTATTACATCAAGATACTACATTCTGTCTGGAAGACTGACCTGTAACGCAGGCAGGCAATACAAAAGCACTGTTGCTTTTTGAAATATGTTCTGTTTTCGAATGCATCTAACTGACAAAGATTTGTTATTTTCATGAGTTAAATGCATTTTGTACATGACCATATTAATGTTTAAAGTCGAAGATTGACTGCACCATTATTAGTTCTACTACAATACCTTTAAGCACGTGTAGTGTGGAAGGAACAGCAATTTGTTTCATGGATTTGGTTGTACTTAGCAGCTTGCTTGACAGGACTAAATAATTCAAATTTGCAAACACAATAAATAAACATATAATAATTTTTCATTTACATGTACCTTTTATATGTTTACATTTGTTAACTTTGCACCAACACAATTACAATGTATATATGCTATGGTCACTTTTCAGCTTTAATGATATTTCATGTTTCAGTAAGACCACTTCTTGTGGATGTCGTTGCTTCAATTATTCCTATATTTTGATAGACGTTTTACTGTATAAGACAACAGAACACTCCCCCCCCCCCCCCCCCCCCCCCCCCCCCGAGATCTTCTGTTGCTGTATTTACAAGCATTATAAATTTTTCATAGGAATATCATGGTTTTTATTACAGAGATGCAAACACTTCCCTTACAGAAGCAAGCCTCTGTGGCGTACATGCTGCGTATTTGCTGTGTATATGCCACGAACACAGTAGTAAGCCAGAGGAGTACATTTTACATACACTGCATGCCGCGTACATGCCGCATACTATTTCGACGAGTACACAGCATGTACGCAGGAGGTCACTAGTACACTTCAAGTACGCAGCACAGACTCTGAAAATTTAAGGTGTACACTGCATGTACGCAGGAGGGACTTGTACAAGAAAATAGTACACTGCATGTACACCGCAGATACTTTGAAATTTGTGCAGTACACTTCATATACGCGGGAAAGACTTGTACAATTTCTTTTGGCATTTATACTTAGTTTTTTTTATAAGTTAAAGTCTGAAGTAAACTTCATATACGCGGGAGGGACTTGTTCATTTTCTTTTGGTGTTTATACTTTGAATTTTTTTAGGTAAAAGTCTGAAGTACACTTCGTAAAAGTCTGAAGTAAACTTCATGCAGGAAGGATTTGTACATTTTTTTTTTTTTTTTTTGGAAGCAAGAACTTGATTTCCGAGCAACTTTTATCTTAATAGCATAGAATAGTTCAGATTACCGGTATTCTGAACAATGAAAATTTGCCAAACTATTTGCAATGTTCATTTGTGAAGCTTACATCTTAGTGATTTCTGAGCTGCACCTTGCATGCAGTGTAAAAATATATTCTTTTTCCCTGGAGCTTTCTAACTTGGATATTTGAAAAGCCTTATTTGAACTTCGTTGCATTACATTTTGTAATACATGAAATAATTACCAAGATAATGCCTCAACAGCGCCCGAATGAGAAGAATTAATAGCTCTCACTGTTATTTGAATACTCTTAAGCAAAACACCTTTCTATCATGTTTTATAAAGTCTTTAATGCTCATTATGTTAACTCATTAAGGCCTCACCAAATTAAAAAGTTGTTCATCGGATTTGCCGCTCGTATATTTTCAGAACGTTTTTGGCTAATTGCGCTCGCCCCATTGGAAAAAATCAATCCAAAATTTTTTGGTGCGCTACTTTTTACGGACGTAAAAGTGTATAAATGCTTATATAATTCCAGTCCTAGATTGTTCTCAGATGGATTTTAATCAAAATAAATACATATTACGTATACATCGTCTATAATAAATCATAACACTTATATTTAGTTGCATTAAAGTTGTTTCCCCTTGATGCAGTTACGCCATTTTCTTCAAATGTTTACCAAATTACATGCTACAAAAATTGATTTATTTCATTGAAAAGTGGATGAAGAAAAGCATACTAATTTATTTGATAACATCAATCTACATTATTTTGGTAAGGGTAAATACTTATTGATGCATGTCACTTATCTTTTTTCTGTTTTTTTCTGTCCAAATGATTTGGCTCATTTGCATGTGAAAAGTGTATGTGCCGCTTACATGCTGCGTACTATTTCCCGCATACTAAATTCCTCCAGCGTACATCCTGTGTACTATGTAGTCCACAGCATGTACGCAGCAAGTAGTACGCGGCAGAGCTCATTTGCATGTCAAAAGTGTACTACAAACGTACTATCGGTGTATGTGCGGTGTATATCCTACGTACTATTTAAAGCCCTTGATTTCAGTACACATCATGTACGCATCATATACGCTGTATGTACACAGCAAGAGTACACAGCAGGCCTTTTTCTTCTGTAAGGGTTGCATATGAAGTAAAATGAGACTGTCAACGGAAACACATAAATTGGAAACCCGGCCCATCCAAGCACTCGTTGTGAAGTATGGGGTTCATTATTGGAAATAGGCCAGAGGCCAAAAATATATATAGGAACCCACCACTTTTGTTTTATCCCACCCATTCTGTTTTTAGCCAACATGAAACTTTAAAAACTATGAATTGTGCACGGTTTTCATGGTATTTATATGGGTTGGTCACATGACTTATATAGCTATTTTTAGCCTTTAAAGGTAGCGAATCTTGATATGGTTAATTGAATAACATGCTAACTATATATATTAGAGGCCAAGGCCTAGTGAAAACATTATTCTACACTATGCCAAATATTCTCAAATGCCAATACTTACGGAAATATTATGTCAATTTCTGTGGCTTCGTTTATGTCAACTATTATTTGTGGAAAAAAGTACCTATTCAATATGTCAACTAACATTTCTGGTAAAAAGTACCTACAGAACTATGTCAACTAATATTTGTTACAAAAAATACCTGTTAGATAATGCTGCCCAATAATTGCGGCAAGAAGTACCTGTTCAATTTAATCAAACAATAATTGTGACACTGAAAATATCTGTTCTAAAATGTTAACCAATAATTGTGGCAACAGGTACCTGTTTAATTTTGTTAACCTTTACCCTGCTAAATTTCTAAAATGGACTAGTACATCATTCAATTTGGGTAGTACCATTTATTATTCGAAGGGGTGTTCACTGAAAATTTACTGACTGAATAGCAAACAGTGCAGACCATGATCAGCCTGCACGGATGTGCAGGATGATCTTGGTCTGCACTGGTCGCAAAGGCAAGATCAGATGCCGCCAGCAGGCTAAAGGTTGAACAATATACCTATTCAATTACATCAACAAATATCTATGACAAAATTAACCAGTTGCTAGGCAGTTTCTGACATTCAAAAGAAAACCAAAATTACCACTGTTTACAATCAAGATTTATGTTGAATTTCATTTGCTTTAAAATTCTTCGTTTTCAAAAAGCCCACAATTTCCTTTTAAATTGAAACCTTTAAATGAATATGTCACTCCCTGTCTGATTTTTTCGTCTTTCCACAGGGAAAAGTTAAAAGTATTTTATTTTCTCTCTGCAAGGAAAGGACAAAAAATAAAAGCAATGAATATTGTTACAGGACTCCTCACAGTTTGTGTGATATGATCTTTATCATTCTATTCGACAGGTTTTAACTAGGCTAATAAGTCAAAAATTTAAAAAGAGAACTGTGAGAATTAATATCAGATATCATGTAATGAGACACTTACTGAAATTGGTTTGCTAGTCAGCAGTCAAAAATACTGGATCTCAGTCTTTGGACCTAGGGCAATAGTTCTGACTGTTGACCAGCATGCCATTCAATAAGTGTATAATATATCCATTTACTTTTTTTTAATTTTCAATCAACGAAATAACTAATTTTAAAAGCAAATTTCTGTCAACACTGCAGGGTATATGGCAAATATCAAACAGACATTCAATTGCAGGTAAAAATGTGAAACCCCTCTTTCCTTTCTCCTTAACATACTAACGTTCTATTGAAAACCTTTGAGCTGAAGAAACTTCAGAAGTTCTGCTTTTTCTGTAATTGAGCTTTTCACAATCTTTATGTATTTAAAAAAATTTATAAGAAAAAAAAACTTACATGAAACAATCAGTTTCGTATTAATTTTCATGCCAACTATTCCACAGTAGTATGTTTTTGAAAATGATATTTGGTCAAAAAACTGAAACAAAGAGGGTCATGATGACCCTATATAGCTCATCTGTTAAACTTGGCCTCGGAATCATCAAGATAAACATTCTGATCAAGTTTCTAGAAGATAGGGTCATAAACATGGCCTCTAGAGTGATAACAAGCTTTTCCTTTGATTTGTGCTGGTGACCTAGTTTTTGACCCCACATGACCTAGTTTCAAACTTGGCCTAGGAATCACCAAGATAAACATTCTGACTAAGTTTCATGAAGATAGAGTCATAAAGGTGGCCTCTAGGGTGTATCAAGCTTTTCAAGTTCAATATAAACATTCTGACCAAGTTTCATGAAGATAGGGTCATGTGGCACCAAGAGTGTTTACAAGCTTTGTGGCATCAAGAGTGTTTATACGTTTTTCCTTTGATTTTGAATGGTGACCTTGTTTTTGACCACATATGACCCAGTTTCAAACTTGGCCTATGAATCTCAAGAAAATCATTCTTACCATGTTTCATGACGATAGGATAAAAAATGTGGCCTCTAGGGTGTTAACAAGCTTTTCCATTGATTTGCGCGGGTGATCTAGTTTTTGACCCCACATGACACAGTTTCAAACTTGGCCTAGGAATCACCAAGATAAACATTCTGACTAAGTTTCATGAAGATAGAGTCATAAAGGTGGCCTCTAGGGTGTTATTAAGCTTTTCCTTTGATTTGACCTGGTGACCTAGTTTTTGACCCCATATGACCCCATTGCCAACTTGGCCTAGAGATCATCAAGATAAACTTTCTGTGCAAGTTTGCTTTTCCATTGATTTGTGCGGGTGACCTAGTTTTTGACCCCATATGACCCAGATTTAAATTTGGCATAGTTTCATGAAGATAGGGTCATAAATGTGGCCTCTAGGGAGTTAAAGCCCCAACTTTTACTACCCTGGCAGTAAGTTTTGTAGGAGGAGCCTATCAAATAACAACGCTGTTAGCTAAAAATAGCTCACTTTAAATGATTCACAGGCAAATGTAAACAATGGTCAGTTGAAGAAGAAATTTGAACTAGTTTGCATGTTTTGATGGTTAAAACTATTATTATCCATATTGTGCATCCATATCAGTATCAATCCTATGAAAAATTGAGTCAAGACTAGCATTCCTGATTTTTAATCTTGTTTATGTAGATTTAACAATGAAACTCAAAATCAAACATTCATTTAACTAAAATTCTGTCATTGCTGGCTGGTCCATTAATTGAGATAACCTAGCAATATATGTAGAAATAATAAACTATTTAAGTCTGGGATGCAGAACAATACACACAATTTAGCAAGTGCTGCTGTGATAAGGACTAATAAATATGATAAGCTATTTGAAATAATATTTATCACTGTATGTCTGTAATTAGTAGTTCCCTATTTCTTTAAAACATTTTTTATGATATGACATATAAAAATATAACTGTAGAAATGACTATGATATTCTATTTGGTTTAAAAATTCAAAATTATTTTCTGGAGAAGTTTTGCAATGCACTCTAGCTAGGTGTTAATTCCATTGATACATATGAAGCCTTCTGACGATCAGGTTTGTTGATAAAATTAACCACGTGGGAATTGTTTACATTCTCTGTTTCTCTAGGGTTCATGACCTCATTAGCTCCTCCCGGCAAATTCAAATTTTTGGCAGTTAGGTTTAAATAATATTTTGAAACTATACTTCAGCATTTTTTGTTTTAAAAAATAAAAACACCAATTGATAAAGAATATTTCAATGTGTATTTATGGAATTTTTCATAACTTTTTATTCAGTGGTTTATTTAAAATTTTGAAAAAGGGCTCTCTGATGTGAAACATGCATAATTTATATAAAAACCTGCCCCGGCACCATCTTGTGGCTTTTATATGGCAGTTGGGGGTTTAACAAGCTGGTCTCATGAGTTTTTGACCCCACATGACCCAGTTTCGAACTTGGCCTAAAAATCATCAAGATAAACATTCTGTGCAAGTTTGTATCAAATCAAAGCATAAATGAAACCTCTATATGGCTGAAAGTGCCAAAATAGAAAATTTTGCCCCTTTCCGGGGCAGTAACTCTAGAACCCATGATGGAATCTTGCCTGTTTTCGAACAGAACTGAGATCTTATTGTGACTTAAGTTGTGTGTAAGTGTGGTTAAAATAAATGTAAAATGCCACTTCTATCGTGTTCACAAGGTAAAAATTAACAAATTTTAGCTCTTTCAGGGGTCAATTAGGGGCCATAACTCCGGAACCTATGATTGGATCTGATGGATCCTCATGGGATCCAAGATCTATTGTTGTTGAAGATATTTTGCAAGTTTGTTTCAAATCAACCCATAAATGAAATCTCTATACGTCTGCAAAAGCCAAAATAGCAAATTTTGGCTCTTTAAGGGGCCATAACTCTGGAACCCATGATGGGATCTGGCCAGTTTTCAAAAGGAACCAAGATATTATGCCAATACAAGTTATGTGCATGTTTGATTAAAATCAATTGCAAAATGTGGTCTCTATCATGTTCACAAGCCAAAATAGCAAATTTTGGCCCTTTAACTCCCTTGGGCCGAAATGCGACTATAGGCGTTATATTTTCTACCCCTGTAGCGTAGATATGCAACTATACGCGCGTTATCAGGACTCCCCAGGACGGCGATTGACGAGTATAGATGCGGTACCGAGATCATGATGATTGCGATAAGTACTTGTTAATTTTTGATAATCCTAATAAGCAAAATTACTTTGCATACTGGCTATTATTTCTTTGATGTTATAATTACTAGGTGTGCTAATAATTAGTTCCCTTGTTAAAATAAATGTCTGTAACTGTGCGGTCATGTAAATGAAATAAAAAAAGACGATCTCCGCTGTGTTTCGTTCATATTGTATTTCAAAAGAGTAAAATAATGTCGTCGGCCAGAGATCTTTCTTAAAATGAAGAAAATATTTATTATCATGCTGATTCTGACATATCAGTTCCGTCGGATGATGATTCCGACGATGCATTTCCATTATCAGAGAAATCAATGTTCGGAAAATGTTAAGTTTTAGAAGGCTGAAATATTTGTACACTTACATCGCATACGATACAAACGGATAAAAAAAAATAACACAACAAAGCAGGTTTCATAAAATACAAAAATATATGTAAATAAACGCATATTTGTAAATTTAACTAGAAAATGCTTTTGTAAAAAAGCGCATGTCTCCCCCAATGCAAAGTCCTATAGGCAAGAAGTCAATAGGGGTCAGGAGCGAAAGTCAAAGAGACACTGATGGTTGGCTGCAATAGGGATCATCTACTTGGCATGTCCAGTCATCCCGCTAAATTTCAACACTCTTAGCCAAGTGGTTCTCAAGTCACTGTTCAGGCTCCTGTGACCTTGACCTTTGATCAAGTGATCTCGAAATAAATAGGGGTCATCTACTCTGCATGTCCAATCATCCTATTAAGTTTCAACATTGTAGGTCAAGTGGTTCTCAAGTTATTTTCAAAAAATGATTTTACATGAACAGGCCATTGTGACCTTGACCTTTAATAGACTGACCCCAAAATCAATAGGGGTCATCTACTCTGCATGTTCAATCATCCTATGAAGTTTCAACATTCTGGGTCAAGTGGTTCTCAAGTTACTGACCGGAAATGGTTTTCAATGTTCAGGCCCCTGTGACCTTGACCTTTCACAGAGTGACCCCAAAATCGTTAGGGGTCATCTACTCTGCATGACCAATAATCCTATTAAGTTTCAATATTCTGGGTCAAGTGGTTCTCAAGTTACTAACCGGAAATGGTTTTCAATGTTCAGGCCCCTGTGACCTTGACCTTTAATGGAGTGACCCAAAAATCGATAGGGGTCATTTGCTTTGCATGTACAATCATCCTATGAAGTTTCAACATTCTGGGTCAAGTGGTTCTCTTGTTATTGATCGGAAATGGTTTTCCATGTTCAGGCCCCTGTGACCTTGACCTTTGCTGGAGTGACCCCAAAATCAATTGGGGTCATCTACTCTTTATGATCAATCATCCTATGAAGTTTCAACATTCTGGGTCAAGTGGTTCTCTAGTTATTGATCGGAAATGGTTTTCAATGTTCAGGCCCCTGTGACCTTGACCTTTGACTGAGTGACCCCAAAAACAATAGGGGTCGTCTACTCCAGCAGCCCTACAACCCTATGAAGTTTGAAGGTTCTAGGTCAAATGGTTCTCCAGTTATTGCTCGGAAATGAAGTGTGACGTACGGACGGACAGGGCAAAAACAATATGTCTCCTGGGGAGACATAATAATTATTCAAAGATGGATGTAAATATTACAACTTAACTGTCTCAGCGCGTGACACACAACATTTGTGTACATGTTTAGAAATAGATTATACATCAAAATAAACCACTGATATTCACACAAAAAAGGGTGTAAATTTCGAGTAATGCTGATGTAAATATTCTTTGTTATGATGCATTTCTATTTATTGGATTTTAATGTTCAAATATCTATTAAACGCAGTAGGTGTGTTAGAATTGTGAATATTTCAAAGCGAAAATTTTGTTCTATTTTGATATAAGATACGGACGAAATTGGATACAAAAATATTTGTTCAAGCTTCAAATATTTTGTAAGTTTATTTTATTTTACACCCAGACCCAAGTTAACAGTATTTCCCTGCATGATTTCAACTGACTGTATGCGAATGTGATTATGATAAGATAAGATAATGTCCTTCGACGTCAGGTGGTAATTCTTATCTCGCCGCAGCAGGTAATACGATATCGGCCTCAGGGAGTTAAGGGGCCATAACTCTGGATCCCATGACGGGATCTGGCAAGTTTTCGAAAGGAATCGAGATATTATGCCAATACAAGTTGTGTGCAAGTTTTATTAAAATCAATTCAAACTGTGGTCTCTCTTGTGTTCACAAGAAAGTGTGAACGGACCGACGACGGACAGACAACGGAGGAAGGGCAATCACAAAAGCTCACCCTGTCACTATGTGACAGGTGAGCTAAAAACATAGTTTACCAAATTAGAATATTAATTTCTCAATGAAACCCGATTATTTGTCAACATTCAGGGATCACTGAAAAAATTCCACATACTGTCGTGCAGGGAAGCATAAATGCTAATATTGATAAGCTATATAATACTGAATCATTTGCTGTTTTCCTGTAGGGAAATGACATCCTTAATAAAATTTGCTGCAAATGGCTATGAATAAGTAATAAGTGAACATTCTTCGATCGGGGATATTTGACCAAGTCCCAGTTGTAACGTTTCCCAGGCTGACTTATCATATCCTATGTAGAAAGTACATAGAATATGCAACGTTATTTTGACTGTAATTCAATGGCAGATGCTGTTTCTATTAGATTTATTGCACCAGAGAAAGTTTTTGTAATAGAATCTCTTTTTGATGCAACGGTATATTTAGAAGAAGTTATAAATAATAAAATACACACACAATTTGTGTAAAAGCAAGCTTCTAGACTTTGTACACAAGATCATTGAAGATAAAATTACTGTAACTGACGCTGGCTTTTAGAATAATTCTTGAGCAGGATATCCGCTTTTATCAAACTTTCTCATGCTTTTAGAAGTGGCCAACTGTAGAGTTTTTCACCATTTTCAGAGGACTAGACTAATGTATTAAGTATGAATCCTTTCAAAGTTACAATATTTATCACATGTTTGACCTCGTGGGAGTGATATAAAGCCATTATATAAATTTGATATAAATTTGATATACACAAGTGTAAAAAAGCTTTGACGTTGACGTCGATTTAAGTATAGGAGACTTTGGTCAAATTTACTTGGTCTGTAATAGGTGAAGAAAGAAGAAATTTTGATGTCTCAACAGGAAAAGCTTGCATGTGGTAAAAAAAATATTACATTTGTGTCTTTCCACATTGAATTTATTAAACTTGTTGAATAAAACTGATAAAATGCTCCGCAGAGCCTCACATTTTATTCAACTCTTTTAATAAATTCAATATGAAAAGACACTCGTGTAATATCCTCTATTTATCATATGTTTAACGTAGTGGGAGAGAAATAAAGCCATTACATAAATTTGATAATACACTTTGACGTTGGCGTTGATGACTTAGGTCGAATTTTCTTCTATAATAGGTAAAGAAAGAAGAAATTTTGATGTTTCTACAGAAAAAGCTTGCATGTGGTAAAAAGAATATTACATTCGTGTCTTTCCACATTGAGTTTATCAAACTTGTTGAATAAAATTATCAAAATGCTCGGCAGAGCCTCACATTTTATTATTTTATTCAACTTGTTTAATAAATTAAATATGAAAAGAAACTCGTGTAATATCCTCTATTTATTGTATGCCATTTCTGCATGCTTTGGTTGTTAATGCAGCACTTGATTACATATTACTCTTGTACATCATTTCAGCATACTTCAGGCATTTATTTACTTGATTTCATACTATTTTTGTACACCATTTTGGCATGTTTCGGTCATCGATGCAGTGCTTGATTACATACTACTCCTGTACAATTACATAGCACTTGATTACATACTATTCTTGTATGCCATTTCGACATGCTTGGTCATAAATGTTGCTTACACAAACACAACACAACATAATACTGTTGAATGCTGGAACTGCATAATGAAGATTACAGAACTGGATGGAAATGGTTGATGATCATTACAGGTCCACTACCTTAACCATTACCCTGCTAAATTTCTAAAATGGACTGGTCCATCATTCAACTTGGGCAGTCCCATTTATTATTCGAAGGGGCGTTCACTGTAAATTTACTGACTGAATAGCGAACAGTGCAGACCATGATCAGTCTGCACGGAGGTACATGCTGATCTTGGTCTGCACTGGTCGCAAAAGCAAAACCACTAAAGGTTAAAACATCTGTGACAGTATCTATAACAGGAATACAAAGCAATGTTTGAGTATTTAGTTTCAGTAGCAATGTAAATGCAAATAAATATATATATTTCCCCATTTGATTTATATCTATATCAAAGGATTTATAACTAGAAATATCAAATTCAGTTTGTTTTGTTACAATATATCAAACATGTACGACTGTTTCACAATAATAAATAGTAATTTATTCAATAATGTTGCATTTAATATTTGACTTAATTTATATGATTGTTAAAGAGCTGTGGAACTTTTTTGTCAAACTCCTACGCAGTGATCTCCCCTGCCGCTACGCTCTCATTGGCAGTGATCAATGAGAGCGTAGCGGTAAGGGAGATCACTGCATAGGAGTTCGCCTTTTTTGTATGCCATACTCTTCATAATTGGAGGAAATAAAATAATCTATCTATCTATGTGTAATGCAACACATATTTATACTGATTAATATCACAATCCTTCTGGGAGTAGACAGACTAAGAATGATGTCAACATTGCATGACACATGCTCCCTGAAAATGCTTGACAGAATAATATTACAATGCATAAAAGTTGAAAAGTTTAACAGGAGCATGTGTTGAATGGGGATCTATATTGGATTTGAGTCAGTTCATAGAGGTCATTAAATGTGCATGTCTCATGCCCCTAAGCCCAGGTTTAAATGCAATCTCATAGTAAAATCGAATATAGTCACCACAAAGTACTTAAGACTGCAGTTGCGACAGTTAATAAAATCTATAAGCAGATCCTTCCTCAGCATAAAGCACAATAAAGCAAAATAACAGTAGATTTGGTTTGACTGAGTCTGTTTATGAGAGGTAACGAAGCATACAACAACACTCACAAACCCCCTAGCACCAGCTTAAGCCTAATTCTATAACAGTAAAACTGAGCGTACTCCATGTGCCTTAAGTCCAGAAAATTTAACAAAACTCAAAGTACTGGGAGACTTTTTACAGAACCACAGGGCATTTAAAGACTGCTATGATAGTTAGACATGACATACATGACATGTCGTCTTTTTATGGTGAAAGTTTGTGCAAAGTGATTCTAATATTCATGCGACAAGAAAAAAATGACTTAAAATCTTTCATCTCCAAGTGTGATCTAGACCTTTGAGGTAGGGGACTGGATTTGCATGCGACAAGTTGTGTGATGGTAGTTGTAATAAATTATCAAGTGGGAACGGGGCAGGGTAATGACAGGGGACCGTGGGGGACATACAGATGTATCAACAGCATTTCTGTACACCCCCTTTCACTTAAAAGATATATTTAAGAAAGACAAGAGAAACAGAAGCTTGAAATATAATTTGTATAAAAAATGTATAACTATAAAAAGGGAGATAATTTTATCAAAAATGACATGTTAACAAACTTAAAATTCTACTATTGGAAATATAGTTTGGCAAAGACAAGTGTAAAGTATGTGTAGTTACTGAGAAACTAACTCACTGACAATTGCAAAGTACACAAGATACAGACGACAGATGTAGTTGTAATATCATTAAGTTTAAAAAGGGGCATAACTCTGAAAATAACAACTGGACATGGAACTCCAAAAAAATATGAACATATCAATGTGATACGTGTTGACGATGTATACAAAGTTTCATTTGAGTAAGTTGAGTATAAAGGTACAGATGTAGTTGTAATAGTGTATGTCTATAATAAGGGAATAACTCATTAAAACAAGAGGGGCATAGTACCAGGCCCCAAGTTTCTAACCTGACCTTGACTATTTCACCTTAAATACCCATATGACACACTGAATAATGAATGGTATTATGTGTTTGGCATACGAAAACATAAAATGGGTCAAGTGCCCCCATTTGAACAAGTTTGAGGGAGGACATTAAAATGATCCTACATACCAAGTTTGATGGAGATCCATCAATCAGTTCATGAGAAGAAGTCATTTAAATGTTTTTCTATTTTAAGCTCTTAAGGCCCCTTTGAACAAAACTGAGAGAGAATCTTACAAAGATGCAACAGACCAGGTTTGATTAAGATCCATCAAGTGGTTCATGAGAAGAAGTTGTGTACAGGTTTTTCTATGTTAACATTTAGCAGCCCATAAAAGGGGCCAATTGCCCTCATTTAAACAAATTTGAGAGAGGACCTAACTGCTGTTCCTTGTGATCGAATTACTGTGCTATTATACCTTGAAACTAGGTATGCCCCATCAGTTTTCTGTCTGAAAGCTTTGATTAATGTAAGTTTACATGCCATCACTGGATCGGTTCTTTTTGACTGCTAGACCAATGGAGTTTATGTCAGACATATGCAGAACACTACAATTCTGAACTCAATAAATATATGCTCAACAGCCAGGCCAAACCCCAAGTAGCTGTGACATAATTATATCTGTTTTATGGGCATACAGTTTTAACCTCAGGGTACTAGACATTTCAGTATGACTTTTTACCAGACATAGTTAATACAAAATATCAAGTAGAATGTTCTTACCTCTGAATGAACACTTGGCAACATATGACTTCTTCCTTATTACATTCTCCCCATATTTTAGATGTAAAATCAAACTTTTCAGTTTTGTATCAATCTTGCTCATTGTCTCTGGTTGTAGTAGGTAATTAATCAGTAATTTTCACGATAAATCAATTAGTAATGCACACAGAAAGGTGTTTTTAAACAGAACAGTCATCTTCATAATTGATCAATTAGCAATGTCAACTGAAGAAATATGCTTGCAGATAAATCACTTAGTAATTTTGACTAACTGGCAAAATGGGTTCTAAAAGGATAAATTGATCAGTAATGTGTGTAAATTTCTGGCAAATAAGAATCAGTAACTATTTTGATCAGATTACATTAAAAAGCACTACAAAGTAGCAGAATAATTAAGTCCATCTCTTTAAAAAATACATCCAAAATCTGGTATATTCAATAATACTATTGCTTTTGATGTAATCGGGTACCGTAACGCAAGCATGGCTATACTTTCTTGGAATATCTGACTAATTAATATCTCCATAAAGAAAATGACAAGGAATCAATAAGTAATGTTATTAATTAGTAATTATAACAGATCTTTTAGTATCTGTTTAGCTGTATAGTTCTCTATCACAGTTGACAGAAAACATAATAAATCTATCACTAAATCTTTTCCGTCTTCCTCCGAAATATCATTTCACATTTTGATAACACCTCTGATTTTTTATTTACTTTCAATATTCTTCTTTTGCGCTATTTGATCACAAGTTTTCCTACACAACACCCCAAAATAATCCAAACTTCATAACGCATTCAAGTCTAAATAAAATTTTTCTTATTTCACATGCTTAAACCAGTGAATAAGAAACTGTTGACAATATTTCAAAATTTAAAACACATTAAAATTCATATTTTAAGTTTATCTTTAAGTTTCATCTTCATGTTTCACGTCATGATAATGCCTGTCATACGATCCTATCTACCAGTACGTAATGCTAAGAACATATTATTTTGAAACCGTTTTATGTAAAAATAAATTTACATAAAGTATTACATCCTTGGTTCACTATTAATGACCAAACGAAAATATCTGGATTTTCACAATAAATTTGTCCCATAAAATAGACCCAAACAAATTTGATATATAATCTTTTCAACCTATTTCATGATGTGTTTTCAATAGGTATTGTATACCAGCGGCTATCTAAATATAGCTTTTAAACACCCCCACCAAATACCTATTGTGAAAACTTAAATGAACTCAATTATCTTGTGTCTATTGAAAATAAATTTGTGACAAAATTTTTTTTAAAAATCAAATAAGGAAAGTAAAAAAAAGAAAGTTTGGACATATTACTGATACACATGAAGAAAAGAGATTTCATGTATGGTAAAAGCACGTATTTCCACTGGGTCAAAATTTTGCAAATTTGAAATTTCGAGTATGTTCCCCGATGTTTAATATTTGCGAAATTGTAAAAATGGTGTGCTACTTGAATCTGAATTATACAAATGGTGAGGATTAATTTTTGCGAGATGTAGGGCCTCACAAATATAGTGAAAATTAAACCCTCGCAAACATTTCTGATTTTACAGTACTGATCACATCTGGAGTTGATCAATATAAACTTATTCAACAGAGACTTGCCCTTATAATACACAAGGGAAACAATCTGTTTTTACAGTGAAATTGTTGAATGAACACCATTTGTTAATCCTAATCTTGTCCTTTTAATATAAATGCAATGGAAAAGTAAGCTATGAATGTCACCTGCTATACAGAATAACACAGTCATGCATCTTAACAGTCCTGAAATTGTTTTCTTTGATTTTCTCGTATTTCTAGATATTTTTACCATATTTGACACATATAATTGTGTGGATAGCAGATATTGTTCTGTTTCCATCTATAGCTTTCTCAACATATTTCACTTTGTAAAATTTTGTGTGTTTTTTTTAATTGTCTGTTGCCGACAAATTTCAACACAAACAAGAGCTGTTCATAAGACAGCGTGCTCGACTTTTCTCCGTGCTTGACTCTGAATTAGAGCTTTGCCAGTAAAAAAAATCCAAGTTAAAAAGGGACACAACTCTGTCAAAATTCAAACCAGAGGTATGGGAATTGTGTCTCCTGGTGTATACTTTGATAGCAAATATATATTTTGAGTTTCAAGTCAAACGCTTTAATAGTAACAGAGATAACTGACTTTATCAAAAAATTTAACAAAAAACTCTAAGTTAAAAAGGGGCATAATTCTGTCAAAATTCAAATCAGAGTTATGGGGATTGTTTCTCCTGGTGTAGACTTTAATGATAAATATCTGAAGTTTCAAGTCAAAGGGTTTGATAGTAACAGAGAAATTTGACTTTATCAAAAACTTTAACCAAAAATTCTAAGTTAAAAAGGGGCATAATTCTGTCAAAATTCAAACAGAGTTATGGGGATTGTTTCTCCTGGTGTAGACTTTGATAGTAAATAACTATTTTAAGTTTCAAGTCAATAGCTTTGATAGTAACAGAGATATTTGACTTTATCAAAAACTTTAACCAACAGCGACGCTGACGCCGACACCGGGGCGAGTGCAATAGCTCTACTTTTTCTTCAAAAAGTCGAGCTAAAAATGTTAAACTTTCCACAGGGCATTAACTGATTTGATCTTTACATATTTTTCTTTACAAAGTGCTGACCTTTGAAGTAATTATGCATGCTATTTTCATGCCTAAAGGTAAAAAGTGCATGTTCTGCATGCATGCTGAGGTTCTAGGTACACAGTCACCTAAGCCTACAATAAAGAACAAATAAAAACAAAATGGACCTGAACAAAAAATCTTAACCAATGCCAACATCAACACTGGCGCCGAAGTGACAACAATACCTCATAGATGTTTTTTAAAATCGTACAAGCTAAGAGTTCTTTGAAAGAAAATTGAACAGCTCAGCTAATGCATTTATCTGGAGACAGGATCTCCAACAGGAAATGGTGATGTTTTAATCAAAGACTTCATCTTAATTAACAAACTCTGAGTGGGCCGTGAACATCTTAATTCTTTACTCTTGTTATACAAAACCTGAATGGTATTTACAATTTCCTTTTTTAAATAATTGTTCTCTACAAACAGTTCTGTTTGTAAAGAACAAAGGGATTTAATGCGTGTTTGACATGAAGTGATGCAAATTTGCAGATTTACAGGATCATCCCCATAATTCTATGGATTATAAAGAATTTGTCGATCAAAGATAAAAAAATTCTGTGCAAGATAAAGCATGCCCACTATTCATGCAAATTATATTCGGTTTAGCTTTTACCCAGCTAAATCTCTGAAATGTACTGGTCCATCATTCAATTTGGGCAGTGCAACTTATCATTAAAAGGGGTGTTCAATGAAAATTAACTGACTGAATAGCGAACAGTGCAGACCAGGATGTGCAGGCTGATCTTGGTCTGCGCTGGTCGCAAAAGCAGAATCACTTGCCGCCAGCAGGCAAAAGTTTAATTGTATTTGGATATACATAGATTCAGATGGTTCTGAATATCAAATATATGAAAAACAAGAAACGTGGCAATGCCACGAAACCAGGTTTTCAACACTTTTCATAAGAATAAACAAGAGTGCCAGAATGTCACAATATACGCCCGTCACAGCAAATTTCTTTACTCTAGCACCTGTATTTGCAGATGTAATTTTAATTTTGTGGTTGTTTAGTAATCATTGTAATTCTTTTGTTTTTCAAAGTCCACAAAAAAACTCCTTACCAGGTAGAGATACCTTAAAATACACCTAAAATTAGAAAGTAACAACTATGTTGTACCACAGAAAAGTGGTCTTGGTTTTACCCTACGGTCAATTATAAAAAAGTTACAATATAAGTCATTTATAGTAACAACTAAGGGAAGTTAATCTTAAAAAAAAGAAAAAAAAAAAAAAAAAAAAAAAATACAAAATTTTTTTTTTAAGTCCACACAGAAATCCTTACCAGGTAGAGATTGGTCAAAATACACCTCAAAATAGGATGTAACATGCATGTTGTACTACAGAAAAGTGGTCTCGATTTTTCCCTACGTCTAGTAATGAAAAAGTTACAATATAAGCTATTTATAGTAACAACAAAGGGAAGTAATTCTAAAGAAAGGGAACTGCGCAAGACACTTCGTCTCATGATGGTGTATAATTGTGCCAAGTAACATCAAAATCCCTCTATGCATGAAGAAGATATGCTCCGGACAAAGTTTTCATTGTTGTATCCTTTGACCTCTACGTGTGACCTTGACCTTAGACCTAGGGACCTGCTTCTTGCGCATGACACTCTATCTCATGATGGTGAACAATTGTGCCAACTTTCATCAAAATCCCTCCATGCATGTAGAAGATATGCTAACCCTAACCCTAACCTAACCTTAACCCTATTTTTAGTAACAATGACCTTGACCTTGATCCCAGAAACCCCAAAATCAATCCCAAGCTACAACTTTATATAAGTTTTCTATACACCAAGTTTCATCATGATAGCTCATTCCTAAGTTAAGTTATTGACTGGAAACACTTTTTCTATTTTAAGTAACAGTGACCTTGACCTTGACCCCAGAAACCCCAAAATCAATCCCAGTCTTTGTCTTGATATAAGCTACATACATACCAAGTTTTATTCAAATATCTTTACCGAAACAAAAGTTATTGACCGGAAACCCTTTTTCTATTTAAAGTAACAGTGACCTTGACCTTGACCCCAGAAACCCCAAAATCAATCCCAGCCTTTGTCTTGATATAAGCTACATACGTACCAAGTTTTATTCAAATATCTTTACCGAAACAAAAGTTATTGACCGGAAACACCAGTTGGACGCCGCCGCCGCCCGCCCTACCGACATCTACCCCAATCTAATAACTCAGGTTTTCGTTGAAAACCTGGTTAAAAAAAGGGGTGATGCCCTTTTACCCTGATTTCCAATCAGATAGTGGTAAGATGATTTTCATTCTGCAGATCTTTGAAACAAGCTATGCTAACATTATCAAAAACTTTTGCAAAGAGTTGTCACATATGGCACTCTGATAGTATAAATTTTGTGACAACAAAAGGTTTTGACAAAATAGTATCTTTATGCCTATCTTTACAAGAATGAAAGTTAACAGTAAGTTTGAAAAACTGATGCTAATTTTCAGATTGGCGGGTTGATATTCATTGCAGAATGTAATAACAGTTAATCGGAGGGTTAATATTCACTGTAACATGTAATAACAGTTGAATGGGGAGTTGATATTCACAGCAACATGTAATAAGAGCTAAATGGTGAGTTGATATCCACTGCAACATGTAACAACAGTTGATTGGTGAGTTGATATCCACTGCAACATGTAACAACAGTTGATTGGGGAGCTGATTTTTTTTTTTTTTTTTTGGTTGGATTTAACGTCGCACCGACACATGATAGGTCATATGGTGACTTTCCAGCTTTAATGGTGGAGGAAGACCCCAGCTGCCCCTCCACGCATTATTTCATCACGAGCGGGCACCTGGGTAGAACCACCGACCTTCCATAAGCCAGCTGGATGGCTTCCTCACATAAAGAATTCAACGCCCCAAGTGAGGCTCGAACCCACATCAATGAGGGGCAAGTGATTTGAAGTCAGCGACCTTAAGATTGGCGGGTTGATATCCACTGCAACATGTAATAAGAGTTAACTGGTGAGTTGATATCCACTGCAACATGTAACAACAGATGACTGGTGAATTGATATCCAATGCAGCAACAGTTGAATAGTGAGTTGATATCCACTGTAATATGTAACACCAGTTGAATGGGTGAGTTGACATCCAATGCAACATGTTACAACAGTTGATTGGCAAACTGATATCCACTGTTACAACAATTGATTGGCAAACTGATATCCACTGTAACAACAGTTGATTGGCGAAGTGAAATCCACTGCAATTTGTAACAACAGTTGAATGATGAGTTGATATCCATTGCGACATGTTACAACAGTTGATTGGCACTGTTACAACAATTGATTGGCAAACTGATATCCACCGCAACAACATTTAATTGGTGAGTTGATATCCATTGCAACATGTAACAACAGTTGACTGGCAAATTGATATCCACTGCAACAACAGTTGATTTGCCAGCTGGTATCCACTTCAACATGTGACATCCACTGCAACAACAGTTGATTTGCGAGTTGATATCTACCGCAACATGTAACAACAGTTGATTGGCTAATTGATATCTACTACAATAACAGTTGAATGGGGAGTTGATATCCTCTGTAACATGTTACAACAGTTGAATGGGGAGTTGAGATCCTCTGTAACATGTTACAACAGTTGACTGGTGAGTTGAGATCTACTGTAACATGTTACAATAGTTGACTGGAGAGTTGAGATCCACAGCGACATGTTACAATAGTTGACTGGTGAGTTGAGATCAACTGTAACATGTTACAACAGTTGACTGGTGAGTTGAGATTCACTGTAACATGTTCAGGGATCGAACATAGCAGTCGCTAACTCGCAAAATTCGAGTAAGAATAAAAAAAATGCAAGTAGAAAATCATGGCACTCGAATGTTTTTGCAATCACGTTCAAAAATTAGGGAATTCGCTCAAACTGTCCTTTTCTCTTTTAAAACTCCTTTGGAACACTTTATTTACCGATAATCACATGACTGCTTGTAGACGCTTGTCGCTTTATACAATAGTAATTATCAGAAATCTACATCCGGCCAAATGTTCAAAGAATCATTGAGTTCACTGGTTCGTATTGTACTTAAAAAACCAGAAAGTCCTCAGCCTGTCCGGACCGTGAACTTTTATATGAAAGCAAACAACAACAAAACAACTTATAAACAGCTTTTAAATAACTGCTAGTGGAACCCATCATTTTGCTAGTGGAAAAATATGCCACTAGCAAAAATTTGCTAGTGGAAAAAAAAGTTAAATTGGATCCCTGAAGTTACAATAGCTGACTGGTGAGTTGAGATCCACTGCAACATGTTACAATAGTTGACTGGTGAGTTGAGATCCACTGTAACATGTTACAATAGTTGACTGGTGAGTTAAGATCCACTGCGACATGTTATAACAGTTGATTGTTAAAGGTGGTTAATCACATTTTGTTCAAACTTAACCAATTGATCATTTACACTTATTTGTGTTCACGGAGTTCTTAATACACATCAGTTTTTCACTGGAAGTATTTTTAAACTTTGATTTTCCTATCCTGTTTGCCCAACCAAGATAGCTTAGCATAAGTATAAATTCAATAAATACTTTTTGCCTAAGAAATGTGCCATGATATTTTTGAGGACATTTTGCTGCGTTTCATTTTCTCACAAACTACTTATTCCACACCAAAAAGTTCATGTTGGAATTAGTTCAACAACAAAAGTTAAAATGACCAGTGTACAAGTATATATTCTATGATAACTTTACAAATAGCAAAAACATGTCAAATTCAGTGGTACATGTCTCAAATAAAGTAATACTGTTACATAATTATTTGTATCGACTAGTATGGAAGTGACATAGTACACGCCTAAAGCTGTTTTTAGTCGTACAAAGTTGTTTTTTTGTTTCGGGTTTAATGCCCTTTTTCCAACAGTATTTCAGTTACGTAACAGCGAACAGTTAACCTAACAAGTGTTTCTGGATTCTGTACCAGTATAAACCTGTTCTCTGCAAGTAACTGCAAACTTCACCACTTGAATCAAAGGCGGAGGATGAATGATTTCAGACATAATGTCTTTTATCAAATCGTCAAGAAGAACATATGTCTGGCCCGGGGATCGAACTCACACACCCCGCGATCCGTAGATCTGCACTCTCCCTACTGGGGCTGAGTCGCACAAAGAGATGATTTCTACAGTAAAGGATTCGTGAGCAAAATTACATGGATTTCCAGACCTACTGACTGTATTATTTGCCATCATTGAAAATGATATCTTCATGTGACCAACATCCCTATGTGTGTGGTAAATACTGCTTGTCAGATTTTATTTTACCAGTAAATCAAGCTAAAGACATTATATACAGTTTTGTAAACACATAAAGAAAGGGACCATATCAGTGTTCTGCCAAGGCCGCAATATGCAGGAAACCTTTTTAAGGTCCTTTAGTGTATGCATTTTATCACTGAGAGATTATGAGATTTAAGGCTATAATTATCACTGCGGATGAATTTCTTTAACAGTAGGACTATTTAACTGAATGAAACTACTTAATTTGTGACCAGTTCTATATTTTAGATATATTTTTTATTATGAAAATCATTAAAATAACATTAAGTCATTATTTTATCAGAGTGTCCTTACCTTTCTACAGTTTATTACTTATCTAGAAATAATTATAGCTAAACATATGTGCATTTGATTTGGTCTACTACTTCAAAAGATATTCCAGACAGAATTTGATATGATAATAACTTAATTAGTAAGTGTTATTTAGTATCAGAAAGTAATAAGCCACTGGAGTAGACAAGTACTGGTCAGGTTTTAATGTATGCATGTGTGATATGATTGGTTGAAGTATGAGGTATGTGTGATATGATTGGTTGAAGTATGAAGTGGGCGTGAATGAATATGTTGCAGAGTTTGGAGGGAAAGTTGAAAGAGGTCAGTTTGGAATTTGAGTTAGATTTAGGTTTTTGTTTTAGGCACCGGAAAGTCAAAATTAGTCAAAATTGATATTTTAATATTTTAGGCAGGAAATACTTTGGAAACTTTGAGAATAATAAATTATTATGTACTATGAATTGATAAATTGGAATTATTGAAAAGTGATATAACATTATTATTTAGAATGGAATAAAAGAATATTATAACATTACCACTTGTTTAATAGTAGCTAATTTCCCTGAGAAAAATGGACCCGGTTATAAATTCTTACTAGATGAAAATGGCAAAGAATGAGGCAGGTATTAATCTTCTGTGATTGCAGTTGAAATCATTTTTACCAGATATCGCATGTTGTCCAAATTAAACAGAGTAAAGTCATTAACATTCTGCTTTGACTTAGAACCACTATAAGACAGTGTAAAAGTAATAGATAAAACTCCCATGAAACTTTTCAATCAAATCAATATCAAAATCAAAGGGAATATGCTTTAACCTTTAGCCTGCTGCCGGCAAGTGATTCTGCCTTTGCGACCACATCTGTGCAGGCTGATCATGGTCTGCACTGTTCGCTATTCAGTCAGTAAATTTTCAGTGAAAACCCCTTCAAATAATAAATGGTATTGCCCAAATTGAATGATGGACCAGTCCATTATAGAAATTTAGCAGGCTAAAGGTTAAGTACTTCTTTCATGCTCAAAAAATGTTCATGTTAACTATTTTCAGACTGCATATTAATTAGTAATACATCAACTGAAACATAGGCTTAACAAAAAAAAACTTTTTTAAAATATACAGTCGAACTTTGTTAACTTGAACTTGACGGGACCAGCATAATTTGTGATCAGTTGTTGGAGTTATCGGACAAAATTCATTATACAGGAATTTTTCCGGGACCTGATGACGAGTTCAAGAGAAGGGCGGTGTACAAATTATCCGAGTTCGAGTAAACGAAATTTGACTGTATTTAGGTTTTTTTGTGTGTCAACATATGCAAGGAATCACTAGGTTTTACTTGCCCAAAGGCCACATGGACTACCATGGACTGAATCAGGACCATCACCTGCTTTCTGGAAAGAGGAGTGTGTGAAGAGTCTTGAAAGGGGACCTCCCCTCCCTGAAGCCATTTTTCACTAATACAATGGATTCTGGTGGATTTTATTACTTTAAGTAAATAATTAACAGATGTAACATGCATTTATTTTCGAGGGTTGTGAGCACCCTCTCTCTAAATAGCCATGTGATTAAGGTTTTGATGTAAAAATTTTACCGCAGTAAATCTTCAAAGAATTGAAAATATCTACTGAATATCCATTAAAATTGTTGCTAAAAGCTTTCATATTTGATACATTCGACCTGCAGCACGATATAAGATCATAAAGTATTTGTCAAATCCAACACAGGCTGCAAGAATATCACGAATTGTCAAGAGAAAGGAAAGATTTACTAATGTTTAAATAGCTTTGTTTGTTTTAACAGTTTTTGAACAGTATTTCAGTTATGTAATGGTGGGCAGTTAACCTAACCGGCATTCCTGGATTCGGTACCAGTACAAACCTGTTCTTCACAAGTAACAGCCAACTTCCCCACATGAATCAGAGGTGGAGGATAAATGATTTCTGACACAATGTCTTTTATCAAATTGTCACGGAGAACATACGCCCCATCTGGGGATCGAACTCACAACCCTGCTATGCATAGAATTGCGCTCTCCCTATGGACGGATCCAAAACTGTCAATCATTAATGTTTACATAAAATACGATTGACCTAGTTTACACAACAGACCACGTGGAACTGTCTATTGAGCTAAGTGGGTGGGCTTAAATAGCTTTGTACTACTACAAACATTGCAGAAGTCTTTGCCATTCTTCACATTCCTTCAGACAAAGTATCATACAATGCTAAGAGGTGGGAAACTAAAGATGTACATGGAAAGAATAAAAGTAATCAAATAGTAAACAAGCATTTTCTCATGGCATATGATTATTACTTCTTTTGACAAATTAAAAAAAAAAGGGCCATAATGGCCACAGTTTGCTCATCGGAGTCTCACAGCTGGATTGAACAATTCTGGTAGAGGGTAACCAAAGGAACATTTTTGTGAAACTAGGATTTAGATGTCCCTGTGTGTGCACGTTGAAAAGCTTTCAGTGCATGTTAAAAAGCTTTTGAAAATGCCATTCTACGCTTTCATTAATACCATTGTTCCAATGAGTTCTATTTCTAGGTAAGTCTGTTACATGATTTGCTATTCGGGCACCTTGTAATTATTTTAACCAGACATTGCATGTTGACCATATTAAACAGACTAGATTAACATTTGCTTTGACTTTAAACAACTAAAGCATTTGATGTGACAGTAAGGATGTTATCAAGTCAGTTTATGGGAATAAGGCAACATTTTAAAGCTCCCTATAAAATCAATAATTAACACATCATTACTTCTTTTAGCCCCCAAGAATGTTCGCATGAACTAATTTCCAGACCAAATTAATTAACAATATGTCATTTTATTGCTTCCCCCAAAGTGAGAGCTTTTTTTACTGAAGCAACAATGAGCGTTTCAGAAATTTTTCTGATAAGCTGCTTCTGAGAAATTGTCGTAAGTAAGCTTTAGTTTATTTCAAAGTATTCTGTATAAGCCAACACACCCACTGGTTTATCCAGATTCTGGAACAGTTTGTGTTAAAGCTTCTCTGGGTATACATAATAAATATGGATGATTAATTGGGTTTAACCTTGCACCGACAAAATTATAGGTCATACAGCACATTCCAGCTTTAGATGGTCGAATAAGACCCCAGGTGCCCCTCCTTGCAATATTTCATCACAAGTGAGAACTTGAGTAGAGCCACTGACCTTCCTTAAGTCAGCTGGATGGCTTCCTCGCAAGATGAATTCAATGCCCCGAGGGCTTGAACCCACACTGGCGAGGGGCAAGTGATTTGAAGTCAGCAACCTTAAGCACTGGGCCACAAAGGCCTCTATTAATAAGGATGAGCCCCTAGAACAAGCCAGGTATTTTGGCATAAATCCCATCTTTTATTGTTGCAAAGAGTGCCCCCTAGCTGTACCTGCATTTTTCAGTGAGAAATTAGTTATTCGGCTATAACTCAGGTGAAAATGGTCCAAATGGTCAGGGTGAGAGAAATCCCAAACAAAACCCCTAAGGTGCACAACTCCACATGCTGAAACATTTCTATAAGGTTTAATGACTTCAGGTCAAATACTTTTTTAGGCCCTTTACGCAAAATTTTTACTAAGTCAAGTGCCATAACTTTTGTCTGTTTAAGTGAAATCCCAAACATAAATCCCCAAGTGCAAAATTTCTTATGCTACCTGTATAAGTACTACAAGCCATAATTCTAGGCTTTCCAGATAAATGACCTTATGCATCCCTTCCAGTACACTTCCTTAAAGGTTTACCTGTTCAATGCTATAAAGCAGTGCAATTAAAATGTTGTACTCTCTTTCAAAAAAATCAATGTGAAATAACAATACAGTTTTTATAAGCTTCTGTATTAACGGAAAATAATTTCTAGATGTATAAACTGTTCTGACTTCCATTACATTCAAATTATGAATAAATAAATCATAGCAATAGGTTATTGTAAACATTGTATGGCTGTACTATTACATGAGACACTAGGGATCTATATTATTGATACAATATTTACTAAGTACTGTGCACAAGATTACAGAGGTTATATCATATATAACTTGACATCATCTAAAATAACGGAACGATAATCATCAATATTTTAAGTCTGAAACTTAGACTCTTAAAGACCCATCACAACTTAGTGACCTACTTTTTCCTCCCACATGAACTTTGTGTAATCATTCTGATAATACTGGTAAAATGCAGCCATATTACAAGATGACAGTTGGATAATTTATGTCATCCTTGAATTAATAAGTTTTTACAAGTTCATCTGCAAACTTACTTAGCCAATCTGTTTTCAGTAGTTTTGAAAACATATATATATATATATATATATATATATATATATATATATATATATATATATCAATCTTACCTTGTGTAGAAACTAAGTGTCATCTAAACTCAACTTATACTTTAAATACTGAGCATGCTGCTACATGCATTCAATGGAATATTTAGACGTTAAACACATTGTCCTGGCCTAATTTATATCATTATCAATTTGTTACAAGATTTTCTCAACCTTTTCATGCAAATCACGTATAATTACCATCATAGAAATACAAATTCTGTGGTGGGTCTTTAAGAATGACAAATATTCCATTTGCAATAACTTTGTGAAAAGAAATTTCACACAAATGAAAATTGTTTCATCACAATATGTGCATTATGGCAGGACAAAAAGAAAATTCTGCATATTAGTTACAGATTTAAGACTTTAATGAACATAGGTACTGCATTTTTGTTGTATCTACCATATGAAACTGAAAACTAATCCAAAATGATTCTGTCTTATAAACACTTTTTATCTATCAACTATTTTATGTTTGGAAGTTATCAAATATTGTATGTTTGGAAGTTATCAAATATTGTATGTATGAAAGTTATCAAATATTGTATGTGTGGAAGTTCTGCAAGTTGTTCACTAATGTTAATTGCTGTAAGTTAACAGTGTGACCAGTCTAAAATCATCCATTTTCCACAGTCATTCAATAGAGAACTGTTACTGTCTGAACTCAAGCAACAAATAAAGAATGTACAAATATACAAAGAAAGCAGTTCCAGCAACCCCAAGCCCCACAACATGATCAATTCTAAAAGTTGCAGGCATCCATCTTTTTAATCTGTTTTTCACTTTTTTATGAGAAAAATTGCCTATTTAACTGAATATTTTTCTATTCAATGCATTAGTTGAGGGGAAACTAATAGGGTAGAAATTTAGACCAAAAAAACAACAACATAAAGAATTGTCCTCCTTTTCACGCAATTATTTCAAGTGAGTCCTTATATAAAGCATTAACAACCAGAGTTTAAAAAGAAATCTGTGCCATCATTGATCAGCCAGTTGCACTCTACCTAAGTATATGCAGCTCATTAAAGCTTTTCCTATTTTTTGCTGTGATGGCCCTAACATTGTGTAACCATGAAATAAAACTTGAGGTCAAACCATTTAGGTTGCTTAAGAGAAAGTTTAGTCCATCAAATTCATGAGAAGTTGCTTAAGGATTTTTTAGCTCTGGCAGCCCCTACCAGCAGTCGAGCAAAACATTTAAATGAAATTAAGACACGTTCATCCAATCAAGCTACAAAACAAGTTCAGCGAAGACCTTTCAAGTAGTTCATGAGAAGAAGTTGTTTAAATTTTTTTTTTTCAATCTGAATCAAATCCATAAAGTAATAACTGAGATAGAGTGAAAGTGCACCAAAATTTTAACCTGAAATTCTAAGTAAAAAGTGGGGGGGGGGGGATAATTCACGAAATATTGGTGTGAGAGTTATGGCTCTTATGCCAGATGATGTGGGTGATGATGAGGAATAACTATTATAAGTTTAAAGCAAATCCATCAAGTAATTACAGAGATAAGGAGAATAAAGAGAAAGTGTAAAAAAACTTTAACCAAGGTGGGGACGTGGAAAGATGCCGACGCCGGGGTGAGTAGGATAGGTCTGCATATACTTTGTATAGTTGAGCTAAAAATGTTGAAATAGGACAGTAGACTAAAGATGCTGGATCATCTAACTATACTGATAGCTCTTCAAAAAAGAAGTTCAGGGGACATAAAAATCACAAAAAAAAATTTTTTTCCTCATCGAAACCATTTAACACCTTAAGGCAGTTTTTCTGTTAGAGGGATAGCATTAACATTATAAGTAATCAATGATAAAATTTTGAAAAGAACAAACTTTCCCTGAGAAAGTTTCATGTTCTGATGTTTTGAAATAACTACTCATAAAAGAGTTTCCAGGAATGTCATCTTAATAATACACAAAAGATTATTAATTTGTCAGGAGTTAAAGACCATCTGATATTTCAGTCAATAAAGTTTGCTGCAAACCAGTGAATAATAATCTACTGGCAATATCAGCAGACATCATGAATTTTTTAAATATCAAATAAACAAAGACTGAAAGTTCTATATCAATACTAATTAAAAGTTGACATTCATTATTAATCTAGGAAAAAAATAATCAATACCATTTAGGTCCCCAGGGACCAGACTTTATAGATGTGTGTCTCCTAAATATGGATTTTATCAACAAATTGTTTCACATCCAGAATTTGTCCTTAACTTTTTGACATATCTGCAATAGTTTTGTTTGACACAGCTCCCTGGAATAGTGGAATAATAATTTCTAACTTTGTCGTCAGACAGCTGTACACATTTGTTTCACAAGAAGGCTTTTCAAAATTTCTTCATTGTCAGTAGCTATCTACTGGCTGCCATTTACAAACTTATTCACTATTTTGTGGTATTTTAAATTCAGTTTGCCTTATTCTTAACTCTATTTATGGTATAATCAACTGCATTAGTGATATCTTAAAACATAATGTATTTAATGATAATTTAAGATATCATTAAATGTATTTTCTGACATCATTAAACATCTAAAAGATGTCAGAAAATGAATTTAATATATCACAAAATAGAATACTGGATATCTCTAAATATGATTTACATTAAATTTAATGGTAGAATATGAATAATGATTGTCATTATCTGTAAAATTCACTTAATAATATCATTCAATAGATTCTGTTTTAACATAACATATCTTGACATAATTTTGATTCTATCTAATGATATTCTAAATTCATTTTTTAACATTCAAAACAATAAAATAGAAATAAAGGTATCACTAAGTTAAAAGGAGGATATCATAAAAAACTGTTTTTGAAAAATTCAAATAACTGAATTATAGATATTATGTCTAAAAACCATTTTGTGATATCTTTAAATTAATGCAGTTATCGAGATCAAAATAATCAATTATATCATGAAATGAATTTTTTATGTCAATAAATATAACTAATATCATAAAATGCTTTTAAATGAAATTTGGGTACAAAACGAAGTGCACAGATAATGAAATGGCTCCAATAGTTACAGGTAGAAATTATTTCAGGTTTGCAGTTTTAGGTAAACACCCAGCTAACTGCTCAATACCAGCAAGTCAGGTCTCAAATCCACACAAGCAAAGGACAGATGATTCAAAGCAGGTGGCTTAAACCACTCAGCTGATGCAGATCCCAGCTTTTGTAATTTAAACCATTAAATACAGCTGATTCTCTTGCTCTTTCTCATGCTTTTCTTCTGCAGCTGAATGCAGAATTCCCATTTCAACAATCTTATTGTTACACCAGATTAAAAAGTTTCACACGCAAATAACACTATTTCCAAACAATTCGAACCTTACAGAATACATCTCTTCTAAATGAGCTACTTGATTTCCTTTTCGACACAAGTTTCTTTTTTGTTCAGATCATTTTCACCAAATTTACTTTTATCAAAAAATGACAAACTTTCATTAATTCTATAGAAATAACTTTTAAGAGCTTTTCTACAAACAGTAACTGTTCTCTATATAGTTTTTTAAGGCACTTTTTCGCAAAAAAGAATTCTTAAGGATTTAATTTATTTTAATCATTAGTCATACTAGATATACTACATTTAATTTCTAAGTTTTAGCACTCTAGCTTTAGTTTTAGTTCTGTAGGTATAAAAGGTGGCAGCACTCCAACAGAACCAATTTTTTTTTTTTGGAGAAATTCTTTTAAGTACTATCTAGATTTTCTGCATAATTATTACTTTTTACATAATACACTAACAAAAAATCATACCTCTGAAAGACACCTTGGCCAGTCGCTCTGCCTTGCCAGGTAAATTTTCTGCATATTTCAAATGAAGAATTAATGCCATTTCTACATTTATATCCAAATATCATTTATATTCCACTTCTTCGATGTCCCTATAAACCATGTTCAAAATAAATTCATCAACTGTTTCAATATATCTTTTTCAACACATTTTCAGTTTTTAACATTACACAATGTTTAAATTGTTACTAAATCACTATTGGAAGTTTGTAAACATTTTTTTTCTTCCAAGTTCTACCTCTTGTGATTTTTACTATAAGTTCTACCTCTTGTGATTTTGATGATACTGTATATGAATTCTAATCCAACTAATTGCAATTTCGTAAGTTGCTATTTTGATATTTATGTTTCTCATTTATATAAAAGCACAGACAAAGCATTCACATTTTGATTCTAGTTCCTTTTTCGATGACATTTACATTAAGTAAGTTCTCATCAGCGAACAAATTACGTGTATCTTCTATAACAATCATCTATAGAATTCCGTAAAATCGTGTTTCTCCTGAAAGCATCCAGGAGAAACAGAAAGCGCCAATAAAACAAGTTAATTCCTTCGGCAAGTGTATCAATATGGACACGAAACACTCTAGTTTTTCAATAAGCTAAGCAATACAGCCGTTAAAAGTTACTAGTCAATAATAACGGCAAGAGTGATATGGATTAAAACCAGATATCTTGTAATTAATAAGTTCAATTGTCAACTGGACCAATTAATTGCACAAAAAAACAACAGTGTACAAAAGTGCACTATGGTCAACTGTTGCGTGTGCTATTGTCAACTGTTGCAACAATAATAAAAGTGTGGAAAGCACTTCCATTATCTCATTGCCCATTCTAACCAATTTTTTTCCACAAATCAATAGTCATTGTTTGATATTGTACCATAATTGTATATCTTCCGCTGTGTGCATTACCATTCTCATCTCTAGTCTGCATTTTATTATCCATGCATTCAGAAATGGCTTCTGTTTATCTGAAACATTCCCGGGCATATAACAACTACATATCTTGACATGCAGAATATTACTTTACTGGCAAACCATATTAATGCTCCAACCCCTAATAAGTGTTGCAATCATCCAAAATTTTTTAAGAAAAAAATTTTTTTTTATAGGTGTTCACTGGAGTTTCTGTATGTGAGATGGGCGAAATATTTCCCAATAACGGAATTTCTTAAAACTCTGGATACTGAAGAACAATCATTTAAGAAACAAAAATATGCAATAAAAGTCAATTAGGTCACCAGTATTGAAAAAAAAAAATCTGCCCTTGAAAACAGCATTTTTTTTGGGAAAAAATCACTCTCTTAGTAATTGGAACAGTCATCCTTGGTAAAGTTCATCGCAGTGACTCGAGGAACATTCAAAAAAATTATATGAAAACTTACTTCATACTTTTGACTAAAATCTGGCATGTTGCTCTGCACACATCATGTGGATTATTGAAAAACCACCAGAAGTTCTCTCACAAAAGCAAATATTTTCCTTCCACCCACCTTGACTCAAAGTTAATACAAGTTAATGAAAACTGAAATAGTTTCGTTACAAAAATAAAACAAGATGATCTCTGAGGGTATTTACTGAAGCGTTGAATAGCTTGGGATACTAATTGAAATAAAATATTCATAGTAAGACCTGATAATGGTACACCAGATGGCTACAGTGCCAGTCTAGGATAGCCATAGACTGGTATTATAGGCTAAAAGGTGAGAAACTCACAAAGAGAAGCATTAATATAGGTGTAAAATGATCTCACAAGAAAAGGAATGCAACAAAAAGAAACAAAGAAAATTAAAAAACAGAAGGGCTATAAAGGCCCTGTATCGCTCACCTGACCTACTGACCTAAAGATCATCAAGTTTAACATTCTGACCAAGTTTCATTAAGGTATGGTCATAAATGTGGCCACTACAGTGTAAACTTGCTTTTTTTTTAATTTGATCTGTTGACCTAGTTTTTGACCCGACATGACCTAGATTCAAACTTGACCTAAAGATCATCAAGATTAACATTCTGACTAAGTTTCATGAAGATACTGTCATAAATGTGGCCTCTAGATGTCTAGTGTTAACAAATTTTTCCTTTGATTTGACCTAGTGACCTAGTTTTTGACCCCACCTGACCCAGATTTGAACTTGACCTATAGGTTAGCAAGATTTAACATTCTGACGAAGTTTCATTAAGATACGGTCGTAAATGTGACCTCTACAGTGTAAACTAGCTTTTCCTTTGATTTGACCTGGTGACCTAGTTTCTGATCCTACATGACCCAGATTCAATCTGGACCTTGAGATCATCAAAATTAACATTCTGACCAAGTTTCATTAAGATGCAGTCATAAATGTGGCCTCTACAGTGTTAACTAGAGCTATCACTAAAGGTGATGAATGTACCCCCCACATGCACTGACACAGTACATTGCAATTTGACGCACACAAGATTGCATAATTATGTTGACTGTATGTATATAGACTGTATGTATACAGTTTAGTAACAAAAAACAAAGTCCCATAACTATGCAGAATATTTATCTAAAAGAACATAACATGCACCATGCACAACTAGGGTTGGCACTGATTACTTATGTGAAGTTTCATTAAATTGTGTGCAAGTGTTCGGAAGATTAGGCGCACACAAGACTGCATATGCAGACTGTATGTACATAGTATGTTAACAAGAAACAAAGTCCCATAACTCTGCATTTTTTCGTCGATAAAAGAACCTAACATGCCCCATGCACAACTACTGTTGTTACTGATCACTTGTGTGAAGTTTCATTAAATTGTGTCAAGGGGATGAGGAGAGATGGTGCGCACAAGATTGTGTCTATGTATATAGTTTAGTAACAAAAAACAAAGACCCGTAACTCTGCAAATTTTTTTTCTGAAAGAACCTAACATGCCCCATGCACAACTACTGTTGTTACTGATCACTTGTGTGAAGTTTCATTAAATTGTGTCAAGTGGATGAGGAGAGATGGTGTGCTCAAGATTGTGTCTATGTATATAGTATAGTAACAAAAAACAAAGTCCCATAACTCTGCAATTTTTTTTTTCTGAAAGAACCTAACATGCCCAATGCACAACTACTGATGTTACTGATCACTTGTGTGAAGTTTCATTAAATTGTGTCAAGTGGATGAAGAGAGATGGTGCGCACAAGATTGTGTCTCTGTATATAGTATAGTAACAAAAAACAAAGTCCCATAACTCTAAAAGTTTTTTTCTGAAAGAACCTAACATGCCCCATGCACAACTACTGTTGTTACTGATCACTTGTGTGAAGTTTCATTAAATTCTGTCAAGGGAATGAGGAGAGATGGTGCACACAAGATTGTGTCTACGGACAGACAGACGGATGGACAGACAACCTGAAACCAGTATACCCCCCCTTACAACTTTGTTGTCGGAGGGGGGGGGGGTACAACAAGCTTTTCCTTTGATTTGACCATATAACCCAATATTGAATTCTTCCAAGACTTTATTGAGGGTAAATTTCTGACCAAGTTTCATTAAGATTGTGCTCAAATTGTGACCTCTAGAGTGTTAACAAGTTTTTTCCTTGATTTGAGATGGTGACCTAGTTTTTGACCCCAGATGACCCAATATCAAACTTATCCAAGCTTTGATTGAGTGTAACATTCTGACAAAGTTTCATTAAGATTGGGCCAAAATTGTGACCTCTAGAGTGTCAACAAGCTTTTCCTTTGATTTGACCTGGTGACCTAGTTTTTGACCCCAGATGAACAATATCGAACTCGTCCATGATTTTATTGAGGGTAACATTCTGACCAAGTTTCATTAAGATTGGGCCAAAATTGTGACTTCTAGTGTAAACAGTCAAAATGTTGACAACAGACGACTGACGGACGGACACAGGGCGATCACAAAAGCTCACCATTGAGCACTCCGTGTTCAGGTAAGCTAAAAAAACACAAAGAAACAAACTGAAAATGATGCTTGGCACATAAAGAATGCGCTGTAATTAAATAACGTTATCGAAACTGGAACACAATTTCTATACCATATTGTAGCAATCTGTAAAATAACAAACTTGAAAAGGCATTCTTAGTAACCTGTTCAGGGTTTTATGAGAAGTTGTCAAGTAGAAAGCCTTGATAGAATGGAAAAGCAGAATGTTACTCAACCAGTACCCAGATTATAGGAGTGTTATGATATTAGCCTGACCTGGGATGTTGTATTCAGCTCAAGTGGAGTTTGCCAGACCTGGATCACCCATTCAGTGTGATTCATTCTGGTAAAATCTACAAGAACAACTCCTTTTTATTATATATCTACATTTTCTAAAAGTATTTTACATAAAACTTAATTACCTGATGGTAACTTTACTGGTGATATTTTAAACTGTAAAGTTCTCCTTCACTTAGTCTGGACTCATCACTCACTGTGCATTCTTGTAGAACTTGACTCGATCACAACAGTAATCAGCATTTTCGTTGGGCTGTCAGTCTGTAAAACCAAAGTAAACACATAAAATCATGCCACTTATGACTCTTACTATTTATAAAACAAGGAGCTGCGTTCAATAAATGCTTGATGCCCCTGGTGGCATCCTTGTCGATACAAAGAAACCTAAGTCCAAAACGAGGTCAAAGTCAAGGTCAAACTGAGGTCAGGTGATGTTTGAAGATGAGGAATGGTCACAGGTTACATCTGTATTAGTATCAATTCATTCTTGTAAGAAGCGGTATTGATGCTAGACGAAATGGTCCCATTTGGTTTACCAAGAGATGGCCCATAAAAAGCAAATTAAGTCAAAAATGAGGTCAAGGTCAAGGTCAAACTGTGAGGTCAGGTGACATCTGAAGATGAGGAATGGTCACAGGTTACATCCGCATTAGTATCAAGTCATTCTAGTAAGGGGTATTGATGCTAGACGAAACGGTCCCATTTGGTTAACCTTGTACGGATGGGCGAACGGACGGATGAACGGACGGACGGACGGACAGGACAGGCACTATATGCCTCCCACATCCGTAGATGCCAGGGGCATAAAAAGTAAAAGATTCCCCAGGCATTTGGACCCATCCATCCAAGATGGTCTCTGGATAAAAAAGAAGACAAGTTAACACCTCTGCTGTGTGGTCTAAAACAGCCCATAGACAAACTTGATAGAGCCCACAATCCCTTTGTAAACCATGGGACCAGGCCCCAATTTCAAGAAAATACTTAAGTTTGTTAAATGACTTAAGCATGTTAATTTGTCAGTTTTTACTTTTCTTAAGCAAATTAACATACTTAAGTCAATTCACAAACTTGAGTACTTCCGTGAAATCGGGACAATTTCCACTTATCACAAGTCCCTAGACAAAGATAACTCTGTGCTGTTCTGAATGAGCCCAATGCATTCTCTTCCATCAGACACGACCCCTTGAAAACAAAAATCAGGACAAGTTACATCTATTCTGTGTGATATTGCACCACAGACATTTTTATCGGTAAGATGTTCAAAACAGTCAAAAATCAAAACAGGGACCAAGATAAAATTACTTAAGCAGAATGTAAAATCAGCTGTCTAATCATAAACTGGTCATAGTTCCATCATCTTCTTAAAGAACTACTAGTATCATTAGCGATGCAATTGTTTTCTGCAAATCCAATTACGTTAGCTCATATATAGCTATGTCAGAACCATAAGCAAGACTTTCCCTCTAGAACGGAGTGCTGTAATTGAATATTTATGGAAATGTTGAAGTTCATGGGCTGTCAGTAAGTGTTTCATTCTGCTACCATAATCTAATAACTTTCCTAATGTAGAATCGAACAAAAAAAATCGACAACCTGGACGCCTTTGGAGTTATTATGAACACTGTACAGTATATTGATTGTGTTGCAACTTTTATTTTTTCGTTCAAAGTACAATTCCTCGGAGGACTATTTCCACAATGCATGTTTGTTGTTATTTCGCATGAATGAATCAATTTTTAATGGTACAGTGTTTTTTCGATAACTTGATAGTGACATCGAATGAATCAATTTTTAATGGTACAGTGTTTTTTCGATAACTTGACAGTGACGTCCAATGGCACTGACCTGTTTACTAAACAAAATAGGTAAGTAAGTGTACTAAATATCAACTTCACAATATTTTATCACAAAGTAACAAAAGGCCCTGCAGCCCAGTGGTAATGAGCTTTGCCAGTGACTGAAATACAACTTTTTGGATGTAGGTTTGAATCCTACATCTTTTTCTGTCACTTCTTTTTTCATGTTTGCATTCTGATTTTACATTTTTTTATCCAATCTTAAAAAACCTATTCCAGTTTAGAAAATGTAAGAACAATTTCTATGATTTGGGTGAGACTCTATGAAAGAAACTTTATATTGTTTACAAAAAGAATGAAATGCATAAAAAAGAAAGAACAGCAATACGCTAAACTGGACGTCTTTGACACCTGAAAAAACTTGAGTAAACAAGAGGGCCATGATGGCCCTATATCGCTCACCTGTTATCATTGCACTTGAGGAAAAGAAGGTCCTCAGTAAAAATATTTAAGTCCAAAGGACAGGAACAACAAAGGGAAGAAATTTAACCAAAAAGAAAAAACAATTCTTACAAGGTACAGAATTGTCAAAATGCACCTAAAAATTGGAGGTACCATCCATGTTGTACCACAGAAAAGTGGTCTCGGTTTTTCCCTATGGCCAATAATAAAAAAGTTCCTAAAAATAAGCTATTTATAGTAACGTAAAAGGGAAGTAATTAAAAAAAAATATTGCAAGTGAACAAAAGAAGGCTCTGCCAAATAAATCTGCTGACATAAATGAAATTTCAGATCAGTATTTTCATTAGTTACGGAGATATACCCATTTTAACTTGAAATAAAGGGAGGTAATTTGACATAAAATCAGTCCATAGTTATCTACCCTGATTGTCTCAGTCCAACTAATGACAATTATGAAATTTCAAATAAGTCCTTCTAAGTACTTACTGATATAAATCCATTTTGATTACAATCAGTGGAGGTAATCAGATATAAAATAACTCTGGAACCTACGACTGGATCTGATTTGTCATGGAATCTAAGATTTATTTTTGTTGAAGATATTTTGGAAGTTTGTATCATATAAAACCATAAATGAAGTCTCTATATGGCTGCAAAGCCAAAATAGCCAATTTTGGACCTTTAAGGGGCCATAACTCTGGAACTCATAATGGGATCTGGCCAGTTCAAGAAAGGAACCAAGACCTTGTGGTGATACAAGTTGTGTGCAAGTTTGGTTAAAATCAAATCATAAATGAAACCACTATCGTGCAGACAAGAAATTGTTGACGCACGGATGACGCACAGACGACGGACAAAGGGTGATCACAAACGCTCACCTTGTCACTATGTGACAGGTGAGCTAAAAAGATCTGATGACTTTACTAAATGCACCATGTTTCCGATAATGAACAAGTTACTTCATTTTATTGAAATAAGTTAATTTTCTGCAAAAGTCTTGTTGACAACATATTACACCCGATTTACCTTTGAAAATAAGTAAAATCTGATGACTCGCATTCAAGTTATCATAAATGCACAGTTAATGGAATGGGTATGGCTTCTGACCATGAAATATTTACAGATATGAATTGACTATTATGTAGTTCTAGTTACTTATCATAACAAATTAATAATTGAGTACCTGCATAAAACTTACGTGCCTGATTGCAAGGACGTTTTTCCCAACTGTGTGCTTTTTAACAAATCTTCATGCCAAAATTCAGACAATATTATGTACCGCAGTCTCTGTATACATAGAAATTTATATAAAAGGATTCCAAGCAGAAAGAAACCTAACATTCTCTGACATTTTCCTGGCTCATTATCTGTTTTATTATACTGCATAAGCTTCTACTCTACCATTAAATTGTCTGTCCTCATATATCAGAATATAACAAAAAGGCCATAATGGCCCTAAGTTACTCACCTGATCTTGACTATATGGCCTTGAACATACATAATATTATGACACTTTGAATCACGAATGGAGTTTTGTATAAAAGATCAAGTGCCCACACTTTTAAAAACTTTGAGAGAGGAACTTAAGGACCAAGTTCAATGAAGACCTGCTAAGCAATTCAAGGAGCCATATAACACCGATTTGAAGTAATTTTATCTAACTGAGGATTTTATAAGAATGCAACAGACCAAGTTTGATGAGGATCTCTAAAGCACTTCATGTAAGAAAGCTGTTTAAAGGTGTTATTTTTCTAGCTCTAACAGCCCTTAAAAGGGGCCAGCTGCCCCCATTTAAACAAAATGAAGAGATGACTTTAAAATGATGCTACACACCAAGTTTTATGAAGATCCAAAAGATGTTTATAGGAAAAAAATGTTTAATGGGTTTTCTATTTGTAATTGAAGCTGCCCTTAAAAGTGGACCAATGCCCACATTTGAACAAATTTGGACACAGATTTAACCATGATGCTAAAGACCAAGTTTGATGAAAATTCAACAAGAGGTTGTGTAAAGGTTCTTTTAGTTTTAGCTCTGATGGCCCCTGAAAAAGTTCAAGTGCCCTCAGTTTGAACAAATATGGAAGAGGATCCTATAATACTGCTACAGACTAAGTTTGATGAAGATCCTTAAGCCGTTCATGAAATGAAATTGTTGGAAATATTTCTATTTTTAGCACCTCTAGAGAGAACATTATAATAATGTAATGAAGAGCCATCAAAGGTTGTTTTTTCTAATTTCTTAGTAGTGGCAGCTCCTAAAAAGGGCCTAATGCCCCCCCAAAAGACTACCTTGCACATATGCTACAGACCATGTTTGCTGTAATTCTCACAATCTATTTTAGTTAAAGTGTAAATGACATAATGCTTGACATTCCTTATATACTCCAAAGTTTAGGCTAAAACAAGTGACTTGAAAAACCACAAAATACTCTAGAACAACATGCCAAGGACTCTTGTGAAAAGAAGATTCAATTGACAATTAATCAATACAAAGTTGTAGTCCTTGTGCCCTGCAGTTCCACTCACTGACATCTAACATAATATATCAAAATTCAGGATGTAAAAAACTATATGGAGCTACCAGTAAACTGTGCAAACAAGTCTCTGAACTTTGACCTTGACCTTAATCTGACACAGCCAGCCAGAATAGGGAGAGGTTAGAACAACTGTGTTTCTGTTGTTTTTCAGTTGTCAAGATCAATCCACTGATGATAAATGGATTCTATTAATTTCCCCAATTTCAATCACTGCACTGAACTTCCCTTTAATTGTTTAATGCTTAATTTTATTGATATAGATTAATGTGTGCATGTTATTTCATTGTGAAAACGAGCAGAAAACCAATTAATGCATGCACAAAAAACATTTAAAGAGAGCATTTGTTTATTTTAACCAGCAATAATTGAACTGATTTCAAATAATTGGGTTTTCTGTTGAGTCAGCCTTTTGTAGTTACCAACTTCAAGCAGAAGGCTTTTTTGAAAACATAAACAGAAGTTAAGAAGTTATAAAAAAGTCAAACAGTTGAAGATAGAGCTCTCATTGTTTGAAAATCTCATTTCTAAAACAATGCAACCTGAAAGACAGCTAAATCCCCCTGCCGCTGTTTTGGATAGTGGAAGGGTTGATGGTATTGGTTGGAAGCATTATCGCTGTTAAGTACATTTTATAGTCCATGTATGTCAACATCAATGAATTTGAAAATAGAAGAAATAGAGCGGACACAAAATGGAAGGCTCAAACCTATGAACTTGAGTTGTGACCTTGACCTTGAGCCAACATGGCAGACTCATGAGTTCTGCAAATCATCTTGATGAGGTGATCATTTGACACAAGTTTTATTAAAATCCTTCAAGAGGTTTAGGAGATACAATGCTCAAACCTTTGACCTTGAGTTGTGACCCTGACCTTGAGCTGACATGACTGACTCATGAGTTCTGCACATCGTCTTGATGAGGTGATAATTTGACCAAAGTTTAATGAAAATCCTTCAAGGAGCTCAATGAAATAATAGGAGATACAGAGTGGACACAAAATGGAAGGCTCAAACCTTTGACATTAGGTTGTGACCTTGACCTTGAGATGACATGGTTGACCCACAAGTTCTGCAAATCGTCTTGATGAAATGATCATTTGACCCAAGTTTCATGAACATCCTTAAAGAGTTTAGGAGATACAGAGCGGACACAAAATGGAAGGCTCAAACCTTTGACCTTGAGTTGTGACCTTGATCTGGAGCCAACATGGTTGACACGTAAGTTCTGCACATCATCTTGATAAGGTGATCACTTGACCAAAGTTTCATAAAAATCCTTCAAGGGGTTTAGGAGATACAGAGCGGACACAAAGTGTTACAGATGGACGGACAGACAGACAGAAGGACAAACAGATGGACAGAGACCATTCCTATAACCCCCAAACCACTCATTTGGGGGGGGGGGGATTAACAACTGAAGCAACTCCAGACATGACAATTTTGATTCTTTCCTTTATAAATGGACATTACTATATGTAGTAAGTAGTCACTATGTCTACTCTTTCTAAATTAGAATAATAATGCAGATGTAAAATGCATTTAAACATAAAACAATTTTGCAATAAAAACCATACTATGTAAATACAACATAAGGACTATGAATGATGATGTCACAGACAGCAAAAATGCCGTTGTTCTCCTGGATATTGTTTAAAACTTAAACACTGTATCAAATTGTTGTCTGATTTTTATAAAACATTTCAGCAGTTTTAATGCTTCACCTTGCTCTATATCTAAGTATAAAGCTTTTATAATATTGTATATTTTCATAGCTTCTATTAAATTGTACAATTTCAGTAAGTATGTTCATGTTCCCTTAGGTTAGTTCCTTCATGCAAAAATGTCTACAGGCCATTCAATTTTCTGTAAGCAATTTCCAATTATTCCCCAATTATTTAGTTACAACATATCCAATTGTCACTTTTTATCCAGTTTAGTTGACAAGTTGAGAAGATGACCCAATATCTTCACACCAAAAACAATTCATGATTTTCTCTTTGTTTCCATCATATTGCCATAATATCGGACATACTGGCACTGATGACAAACCCAAACAGAAAATGAGGTTTTATACCTGTAACTTATTTTATTTCTGCAAATTGCAATCAATGGTCGGTGTCAAAATAAAGCTTAACATTTGCTGAAAACTTTACATAATTCAAATTTATATTTAGTAAGCAAACTCACACAAAGTGAGGCCCTGAAAGGGGTTTGAAAAATGGGGACTGTATGAACGTTGACTGATGTAAATTTGACCACTTTATCATTTACAAAATTTTCTTCGTATTATTATATTGAAACTTTCTCAAAAAGCTGCAACAGTCATTCCTGATCAAGTAACGAAAAGTGACCCAATGTCAGGCCCTTATGTTTCGACAGTGAGCATGTGCAAAAACACCCTTTTCCCCAGTAATTTTGGATAAATATTTTTTTATACAAATAAATGTAAGTCATTTATTTATACAGAATATTTACCAATTTTATTTTTGTCCACACCAGTTGGTGTTGTAAGTGGAAACTATTAGATGGTGTGTTGAATTTTATTAATAACCGATTGCAAGGTGGTTGACTTCATCATCTGTCTTGGTTTATCATCAGTACCAGTATTAAATGACAAGATTAGTTCTCTGTATGGGGTAATTAATGGTGTTTTAAAGTACCTTTAAGCAATTCAACACTCTCTTATTCAAATTTTCAGTAAAAATTCAGATTTTAATTAATATTTCTTTACTTTATAATGAATAAAGTGAAAAATTTGAAACACACAAGATCTAACTCCATATTAACCGTATTTTTAATATGGCTGCTAATACAAGTTACAGAAAGAATAACTGAACATCTCCCTTTTTTAGATAATTTGATTGGTGTAATGCTAGCCAGTAGCATGTATTTACCTCAATTCTCTGTACAAGAATGCAGCAGAAACATAATCTAAATTTTTCTAACGAACTTCCAGATATCTTGGTTTAGCCTTGCATCACTTTTTCCTTAATATTTTCTTGGCTACTTTTGCCATTACAAACATTGAAGATGGCAACGAAGTCATTATGAACTTTATAATTTAAGTAACATTATGAATTATTATCGAGCCTCATTCTGGGCATTCAATTCTTCATGTGAGGAAACCATCCAGCTGGCTTACGTAAAGTTGGTGGTTCTTAACCAAGTGTTCGCACATGATGAAATAATGCACAGCAGGGCACCTGGGGTCTTCCTTCACCATCAAAGCGGGAAAGTCCCCAGATGAGCTGAATCGTGTTGGTGCGACATTAAGTCCAACAAACAACAAATTCTTAATTTTTCCACATAATCTAACATAGTGATAATAAAAACAGAATATTAGGTTACTGTTGGACAAATTTAAATTTATTAGGCTCGTCTACGAAAAAATATAAGGGTTGGCAGAGCCTCACCTAATATATTTTCTTCAACTCGCCTAATAAATTTTAATTTTTCAGACAGTAATCTAATATTCTATTTATCCTACCTGCTCAGAAAATTGGGTAAAAAGTTGCTGGAAAGAGCAAAAGCGTGCAGACTTGACGTCATATATGACGTTTGCAAGTGCAATTCAATTTGTGAGTAAACTTATTTTCTTAGTTAGAACATTTGCAATACAATGATAACGGTTTCAATGAAAACTTCAGGAAAAAAGTGTTTTCAAAATTTCCATCTGAACTGCTGTAAACGTGAAAAATAGCAACAACTTTTTTGTTTCTGGATAAAAACCTAGCTATTATTTGACTACTCATTTTCTAAGTTCAAACATTTCCAATACAATGGTGACGGTTTCAATGCAAAAATTTTTGATAAAATATGTGATTTCAAAAGTTCCTGTAACTTGGTATCCTGACATTCACTAAATAAAGCAATGTTTATTTGGCAGGCCGATTTTGTGCTGTATCTTGTATTAGGTAGGATAAATATGCTTATTTCAGAACAAAACAAGTGAAGGACAGATTCCATGCAATATAAAGTCATTTGCTGGTTAATGGGAACTGAAATGAAAAGGGACTTTTCAGGCAAACTTTGATCTTAGTAACAAATGATTCATGTTTTGTTATGTTGAATACCTATATCAGGTTTGATAATCATCCATCCATGCATAAAAAAAGTTCAGATGAATGATACAAATTCTTTGACTCCAAGTGTGACCTTTGCCTTTAAGCTATGAGTCTGGATCATACAAACCACACATTAGTCCTAGGACTAGCCACACATTACAGTGTTATCAGAATATGGAATGTATCTGACTGGACAAAAATGTGGCAGACTGGCTGAAGAGGTGCAAATCTTATTAACCTACAGGGACTTCAGTAACTGCAAAATATGCTCATTTGAAATGCAGACTTTACTGCTTGGAAAAGACCTAATTGCCCATTTGAGTGAATTTCTACAGCAAAGGCAGACACATTGTTAGCACTGCTCTTCAACTGACATTCAACCATTTTGGATGATAAATCATCTGCAATGTAAAGCAGAAAAAAAACCTTTGAAAGCGAGCATCAATTGCAGAAAAAGAATAAAAACAAGCAGCTAACGCCTGATGGCGTTTTGGCCGGATATTCTGAATTAGGTGATAATGAGTTGAAAATCTAACACTGGCATACAATAAATATCCCCCAAATTAATAAGCAACTGGGAAAAAAAAAGAAATGGACAAGTAGAAAATGAAATTAAAGAAATAAATTGGTGTTAAAAAAAAAAATAAAGTAAAAAAAAAATATTTTCAATGTAATTTTATAGCCCTGTGACCTTGACCTCTGACCCTGAAGGTACACATCAAGACATGATACCTATGAAGTTTCAAGATCCTAGGTGAAATACTTCTCCAGATATTGAGCAGAAACAATTTTCAATGTTTTCTGTGACCCTTGACCTTTGACCCAGTGACCCCAAAATCTATAGGGGTCATGTTCAAACTAAAAGCAACATACTTATGCAGTTTTAAGGTCCTAGAAGAAATAGTTGTCCAGATGTTGAGCAGAAACCATTTTCAATGTTCAGGTTCCTGTGACCTTGACCTTTGACCCAGTGAGCCTGAAATCTATAGGGCTCATATACACATCAAGACCAACATACATATGAAGTTTCAAGGTCATAGGTAAAATACTAGTCCAGATATTAAGCGGAAACCATTTTCAATGTCAGCTCTGTGGCCTTGACCTTTGACCCAGTGACCCAGAAATCAATAGGGGTCATGTACACATCAAGACCAACATACCTATGGAATTTCAAGGTCCTAGGTGAAACACTTGTCCAGATATTGAGTGAACAAAAAGGTTAACATTTTCAGGTCCCTATGACCTTGACCTTTGGCCCAGTGACCTCAAAATTAGACTGGGTCATATACATATCAAGACCAACATACCTATGATGTTTCAAGGTCCTAGGTGAAATACTTTTTTTTTTTTTAATTTAACGGCGCACCGACAGATGATAGGTCATATGGCGATATTCTAGCTTTAATGGTGGAGGAAGACCCCAGGTGCCCCTCTGTGCATTATTTCTTCATGAGTAGGCACCTGGGTAGAACCACCGACCTTCCGTAAGCCAGCCGGATGGATTCCACACATGAAGAATGCAACGCCCCGAGTGAGGCTCGAACCCACATCGATAAGGGGCAAGTGATTTGAAGTCAGCGACCTTAACCACTCAGCCACGGAGGCCCCAGGTGAAATAGGTGAAATACTTGTCCAGATATTTTGCGGAAACTTTTTCAACCCATCCATCCACCCGGACAGACCAAATCTACAAGCTGGATTTTTCTAAGAAAAAAAAAAAAAACGGCCAAAAAAACACCAAAATTTTCCATTTTATTATATACCTATAAAATATTCTGTGTTGTACCTTTTGTATTGTATGCAACTGGACTACTTTCAGTAATATGCATTACCTGACACAGTTCTATACATAGCGTGCATAAAAAGTTCCATTTCAATATCGATAAACATTGAAGATTTCGTTTAACTGCAAAACAAGACGGGTCATAATGACCCTGGATCACTCACCTGAGTAATATGAGCTACATGTTTCAATGATCAAAGTAGGTCAGTAGGTCACATTCATAGTCACTGAAAGTCAGTGTTAAGATTGGTGTGCAAAACTGTATACGTCATCCAAATTTCAAGACTGTATCTTAAAAAACAAGCAAATTCGATGAATTGGTATCCCCCACCGGAAGAGTTTGTGGTGAGGAATGGCAAAAAAATATATCCGGCAAAAAGTTAAGGATGTTAATAAGAAGCAAATAATTTCATTAGTCAAAATCAATTTCACAGAAAACAAATGTTTAATTAAAGAGTACATAATAAATGTAGATACTTTGATCCTGACTAAAGAATTTATTTTGAACGGGATATGCCTACTGTAATAAGCTTAGCTTTTAAAATTAAATGCAGTTAATTGAAATATGAGCTTGAAATTTAACTGGAACGAAATATTGTCTTTGAGTGGTTTGGGACCAGGTGTTGTTGTTTAACATGTACATTTGAACTTAAAAAAACAGATGTCCTTATGAGAACACTGGTAAGATATCTTGAATATGACTGAGGGCAAGGTTTGAACATTTAAAAAAAAAGAAAAAAAAAAAAGGAATGGAAATATATATATGTATATATATTTATTTTTTAAGGGTGTGGGGGTGTGGGGGAACGGGAGAGGAAACAAAATTTCACATGTTGATTATAAATATTAATGGAAAATTAAAAATGAAAAACAAGAGGGTCATGATGACCCTGGATCGCTCACCAGAGTAATATGAGCTACATGTTTCTAATGTCAAACTGATGATTTTTAGAAATTTTTTGGAAGATTTTCTGATGTACAATCAAGTAACCCCTGGGGTGGGGCCAATTTTACCCCGGGGGTCATGATTTGAACAAAGTTTGTAGAAGTCTACTAGGAAATGTTACATATCAAATATCTAAGATCTAGGCCTTCTGGTTTATTTTTAGCAAATTTATGAAGATTTCCCTATGTACAATCAAGTAACCCCTGGGGCTGGGTCAATTTGACCCTGGGGGGTCAAGATTGAAACAATTTTGTAGAGGTCTACTAGGCAATTCTACATGTCAAATATCTAAGCTCTAGGCCTTCTGGTTTATTTTTAGAAAATTTTGAAGATTTTCCGATGTACAATCAAGTAACCCCTGGGGCGGGGCCAATTTTACCCCGGGGGTCATGATTTGAACAAAGTTTATAGAAGTCTACTAGGAAATGTTACATATCAAATATCTAAGATCTAGGCCTTCTGATTTATTTTTAGCAAATTTATAAAGATTTACAATCAAGTAACCCTGGGGCTGGGTCAATTTGACCCTTGGGGGTCAAGATTCGAACGAATTTTATAGAGGTCCACTAGGCAATGCTACATGTCAAATATCTAAGCTCTAGGCCTTCTAGTTTTTTTTAGAAAATTTTGAAGATTTTTCTATGTACAATCAAGTAACCCCATGGGGCGGGGCCAATTTCACCCCAGGGGTCATGATTTGAACAAATTTTGTAGAAGTCTACTAGGCAATGCTACATGTCAAATATCTAAGATCTAGGCCTTCTAGTTTATTTTTAGAAATTTTTTGAACATTTTCCTATGTAAAATCAAGTGACCCCTGGAGCGGGGTCAATTTTGACCCAGGGGTCATGATTTGAACAAATTTTGTAGAGGTCCACTAGGCAATGCTACATGTGAAATATCTAAGCACTAGGCTTTCTGGTTTATTTTAAGAAAATTTTCAATGATTTTCTTAAGTAAAGTCAAGTGACCCCAGGGGTCATGATTTGAACCAATTTTGTAGAGGTCCATTAGGCAATGCTACATGTGAAATATCTAAGCTCTAGGCCTTTTGGTTTATTTTTAGAAAATTTTGAAGATTTTTTTATGTACAATGAAGTAACCCCATGGGGCGGGGCCAATTTGACCCCAGGGGTCATGATTTGAACAAATTTTGTAGAAGTCTATTAGGCAATGCTACATGTCAAATACCTAAGATCTAGGCCTTCTGGTTTATTTTAAGAAAAGTTTTGAAGATTTTCCTATGTAAAATCAAGTGACCCCTGAAGCGGGGTCAATTTTGACCCCGGGGGTCATTATTTGAACAAATTTTGTAATGGTCCATTAGGCAATGCTACATGTGAAATATCTAAGCTCTAGGCCTTCTGGTCTATTTTTAGAAATTTTTTGAAGATTTTTCTATGTAAAATCAAGTGACCCATGGGGCGGGGTCAATTTTGACCCTGGGGTCATGATTTGACTTTAGTAGAGGTCCACTAGCCAATGCTACAAGTCAAATATCTAAGCTCTAGGGATTCTGGTTTTTGAGAAGAAGATTTTTAAAGATTTTCCTATGTAAAATCAAGTGACCCCTGGGGAGGGGTCAATTTGACCCCAGGGTCACCCTGTGTGACCAAGGCAAGTGGGCGTCCAGGTGTGGGTGCGCAACTTCACATGTTTATAATAAATGTTCACAGAAAAGAATGAAAGAAATGTAATGAAATTCTGCCAAATGGCAAGTTTGTTATGTACAAATATGTGGATTTTTAGACAATTAAAGGGCAATAACTCTGCAGTTACAAAAGAAATCCATACGAAATTGTGTGTGCACAACCACATTATAGTGCTCTAAATTCTGTTAAAGTTTCATAGTTCAAGGTCAAATATATCAAAAGTTATGATGCAGAAATTGCCATATTTATAGTACCCTATATAGTTAACACTAGAAACTTCTAAGGGCCATAACTCTGGTGTTACTTGGGCAATCTGACTGAAACTTGACGGGCCACAAGAACTCATAGTGGTGAACATGTATATGAAGTTTTAAATAAATATTCCCAACCATTTCCTAGATATGGCTCCGGACGACGGACGGACGGACGGACGGAAGGACGGACAACGCCAAAACTATATCCCTCCAACTTTCGTCGGGGGATAACAAGAAAGTAGGTCTGTAGGTCAAGGCCACAGTTAAGTGACCCCTAATTACTTGGGGTCATCAGGTAATTATAATTAAACAGTCTAGGAAATAATTATGATCAGATAATTTTTGAAGTATATTTTCCTATATAACTCATGTAAAAATGAACCCCGGGCGGGGCCTTTTTTCACCCCCAAGAGAACCACTAGGCAATGCTACATATCAAATATCAAAGGCCTAGGCTTTGAACTTTCAGATAAGAAGATTTTAGAAGTTTTTTCCAATATAAGTCTATGTAAAACTTGGGACCCCCATGGCAGGGCCTCTTCACCTCGGGTCAAAATTTGTAATGTTTTGGTAGGGGGTCACCAGGCAATGCAACATATCAAATATAAAAAGCCTAGGCCTTGCAGTTTCAGGCAAGAACATTTTTGAATGTTTTCCTATATAAGTCTTTGTAATACTTGGGATCACCTGGTCGGGTACTCTTTTCACCTCAGGAACATAATTTGAATAATCTTTGTAGAGGACCACTAGGCAATGCAACATATCAAATATCAAAAGCCTAGGCCATGCAGTTTCAGACCAGAAGATTTTTAAAGCTTTTTTCCTATATAACAGTAAAATCTGTAAAAAGATCCTTTGTATAAGTCTATGTAAAACTTTGAATCCCTGGGGCTCTTTACACCCAAGGGTAATAATTTGAACGATTTGGTAGAGGACCACAAGGCAATGCTACATACCAAAATATCAAAGGCCTAGGTTTTGTGATTTCAGACAAGAAGATTTTTAACGTTTTTTCCTATATAATTAAGTCTATGTAAAACTTCGGAGGGCCTCTTTTCACCCAAGGGGCATAATTTGAACACAGGAAGATGTCACATGCCAAATATCTAGGCTGTATGCCCTGTGGTTTTGGACAAGAATTTGTTTTAAGTTTTCCTTTTGGTTGCCATGGCAACCAGAGTTCTGTGTGAAATTCAATACTTTGAAAAATTTTGAAAGGGAGCCATCAAGGATCATTCTTGTGAAGGTTGGTGTAATTCTGCCCAGTGGTTTTTAAGAAGAAGATTTTTTTGGAATTGTTGTGGGATGCAAGACCCACCAAGTACGACGGACGACAGACGACTGACAACGGACGCCCACTGAGCGGTCACAAAAGCTCACAATGAGCCTTTGGCTCAGGTGAGCTAAAAAGAAACATTTTCCATTATATTATTCTGTAGGTACTGGAAATGTATTAATTAATTATAACATGAAAACTGGCAGACAAACAGACATCATCTATATATTCACTATGGTAACACGTCCCAAAGGGCTATTTAACATCCTATAGCTGTATCCATAATGCTTTTTTCATTAAACAAGAGGGACATGATGGCCTTGTATGACTCATCTGATGGTAAAATGGTAAAAGACTTCAACAAAGTTGGTAGAGAACAACAGTTACTGCACAATGCTACATATCAAATATCTAAACTACAGGCCTTGAAGTTTTTCACAGGAAGACTTTTATAGCCTTTCCGATATAGACCTATGTAAAAAAAAACAAGAAGGCCAAGATGGTCCTAGGTCGCTCACCTGAGAAACACACCATAACAGTGTAAATATGTTTGACCTAGTGATTTCATGGAAACAAAATATTCTGGCCAATTTTCATTAAGGTTTGACCAAAAATGTCGTCTCTTGAGTTTAAACAATTATTTTTTTAGATATGATCTAGTGACCTAGTTTTTGACCCCAGATGACCCATATTCAAACTTGACCTCGATTTTACAAAGGCAATCATTCTGACCAAATTTCATGAAGATCAATTGAAAAATACAGCCTTTATCACATACACAAGGTTTTTCTTTGATTTGACCTTGTGACCTACTTTTTGACCCCAGATGACCCATATTCAAAGTTGACCTAGATTTTATCAATGCAATCATTCTGACCAAATTTCAAAGACCAATAGAAAAATACTGTCTATCACATACACATGGTTTTTCTTTGATTTGACCTAGTGACCTAGTATTTGACCCCAGATGACCACCCATTTTCAAACTCGACCTAGATTTCATCAAGGCAATCGTTCTGACAAATTTCATGAAAATCCATTGAAAAATACAGCCTCTATCGCATACACAAGGTTTTTCTTTGATTTGACTTAGTGACCTAGTTTTTGACTCCAGATAACCAATTTTTGAACTTGGCCTAGGTTTCATCAAGGCAATCATTCTGACAAAATTTGACAAGATTGAAAAATACAGCCTCTATCACATACACAAGGTTTTGCTTTGATTTGACCTTGTGACCTAGTTTTTGACCGCACATGACCCACACATTTTCGAACTTGGCCTAGATTTCATCTAGGTTATTAGTCTGACCAAATTTCATGAAAATCAGTTGAAAAATACAGCCTCTATCGAATACACTAGCCAAATGTTGATAAACGACAGACAGACAACGGACAACAAGCGATCACAATAACTGCTCAGGTGAGCTAAAAATGGGGGCCAGTCCGAAACCAGAGACAGATGTTAAAGATTCTGATACGAAGTAAAGAATGTAAAACTAAAGCTACGCACCAAAAATTTAAGCTCTGGGTCTTGCAGCTTCAAACAAGAGTTTTTAAGTTTTTCTTTTATAATAATATAACATTGACCCACGGACGGGGACAATTTTAATCACATGGCATGATTTTAACAAATTTTGAAGAAAACCACTGCAAAAAGCTACATGCCAAATATCTAAACTCAGGGTATGAGGCTTTTTAAAGTGATAGCTACTAGCACTCAAGTCTATAGAAAATAGGTGAACCCCACTGCAGGGCCAGTTTTGACCCCAGGGGCATAATTTGAACAATTTGGTAAAGGACCACTACAAAATGCTACATGCCAAATATCTAAGCTCAGGGCATTATGACCTTTGACAAAAAATAAGTCTGTTAAACAAGGGCAAGGCCAATGTTGATCTAAGAGGCAGAATTTAAACAAGCTTGGTAGATGACCACTGCAGACTGATACATAAGTCAAATATCTAAGCTCCAGGACTTGAGGTTTCAGAAAAAAGATTTTTGAAAGTTTTTCTTATATAAACAAGGGAATCCCGAGCGTGGCCAATTCTGTCCCCAGATATATGATTTGAACGAACTTGTTTGAGGACCAGAACACAATGCTACAGGCTAAATACCTTCTAAGCTGAAAGCATTACTGTTTTAGATAAGAAGATTTTTAAAGTTTTCCCTACAGAAGTCTATGTTAAACGTTAAAAGTGAACCCTAGGGCGGAGCCAATATTGACCCCAAATTCATGATTTGAACAAACTTGGTACAGGACCACTACACAATATTATGCTACATGCCAAATACTTTCTAAGCTCAGGGCATTACTGTTTTAGATAAGATTTATAAAGTCTAGACTCTATGTTAAACAAGTGAAATTTCAGCAAACTTGGTAGAGAAATTTTAAGCAATGCTACATACCAAATATCTCCATTATGGGCCTTGCGATTTTAGAGAGGAAGATTTTTAGAATTTTTCTGTTCCATTACTATGTCAACCAGAGTATAAAATAAAATTGAACATACTGGTAAAGGACTATAAAAGGAGCATCCAGGGCAAGTTTAATAAAGTTCCACAACACAAAAAGTTTCCAGAGAAGAATGCTGATGTTGATGAAGAAAAGTGTGTACATATGGACAACAAAGACAGACAGTGAGTAATCATAATCATAATAGCTCACTCTAAGCACTTCATACTAAAGTGAGCTAAAAAATCATCATGTTTTATATCCAAATACTTTATTATTACTATTATCCAAATTTAACATACAAACTGGAAGAGGAAACATACATGTGCCTGCAACATACCCCTAGATAACCCACCAAGTAACTAGGTGAAAAGAAAAATGGTTTAACCAGTCCCCAGCACTTGTTGATCAAGATCTAACCTGAATAAAAAGCTCATCAACTGATAAACAAGAGGGCCATGAAGGCCCTGTATCACTCACCTGACCTATTGACCTAAAGATCATCAAGATTAACATTCTGATGAAGTTTCATAAAGATATGGCCATAAATGTGGCCTCTAGAGTGTTAACAAGCTTTTCCTTCGATTTGACCTAGTGACCTAGTTTTTGATCCTACATGACCCAGATTCATTCTGGACCTTGAGACCATCAAGATTAACATTCTGACCAAGTTTCATGGAGATACATCATAAATGTGGCCTCTACAGTGTTAACAAGCTTTTCCTTTGATTTGACCTAGTGACCTAGTTTTTGACCCCAGATGACCCAATATCAAACTCGTAATATTGAGGATAACATTCTGACCCAGCTTCATTAAGATTGGGCCCAAATTGTGACCTCTATAGTGTTAACAAGCTTTTCCTTTGATTTAACCTGGTGACCTAGTTTTTGACCCCAGATTACCCAAAATCGAAGTTGTTCAAGATTTTACTGAGGGTAAAATTCTGACCGAGTTTCATTAAGATTGGGCCAAAATTGTGACCTCTAGAGTGTTAACAAGCTTTTCCTTTGATTTGACCTGGTGACCTAGTTTTTGACCCCAGATGACCAAATAACCAACTCGCCCAAGATTTTATTAAGGGTAACATTCTGACCAAGTTTCATTAAGATTGGGCCAAAATTGTGACTTCTCGAGTGTTAACAGTCAAATTGTTGACGACGGACGACTGACGAATGACTGACACAGGGTGATCACAAAAGCTCACCTTTGAGCACTTTGTGCTCAGGTGAGCTAAAAACAATATACTTCCTGCTCATCCTCAATATCATGAAACAAAACAGCTTCTAGAGTGCAGGTCCACAGATCATACGGTCAGTCCCCTTACATGGCATATGTTCTCCATGACCACTTAATAAAAGGCTCTGTATCTGAAATCATTCATCCTCCACCTTCGTTTCATGTGGAGGAAGTTGGCACCTACCTGTGGAGGCCAGGTTTGTACAGGTACAGAATACAGGAACATTGAATAGGTCAACTCTCCGCAGTAATATAACTGATATACTGTAAAAAAAACTGCACTGAGTCCAAAACAAATGGTGAATTTAGTTTGCAAAATTATGCAACGGAGAGAAAAAAAGACTCCAATACTTTGCTATTTAGCTGTTAAAGCTCATCATTCATGTACTTCAATCATTACCTGACTTATGACAAAGTGTAAATCAATATTATATCTGCAATCAAGTCAACCCTTTCATTGTAAATGGAACATAAATCAAAGAAAGCAAATAAAAGTTTAATTGAGTCAATGAATAATTGATCAGTTCAATAAAATTGTAACTGGAAGCCATTTCTATCCAATAATAGATTTAGATTATCTGCCACATTAAAAAGTAAAGCCAAGTTATTGCCCTTTGATATAGTGGACGCAACTTGACCCCAATGGTTGACCTTTGCATTATAATATATAATGAGGCACAACCTATTATTGAAAAGGAGTGTACTTAAACACGAGCTGCACGAGAACAAAGGAAATATAAATTTGTGTAAATATAGATTATTGTACTGGAAGGTCTTAACTGATCAAATGTAAGTATATATACTTTATTCTTGCATACCAGACGGGGATTTCCGGTATTTTTACCGGTGCTGGAAAACTCCATCTTACACCCCGGGGTGTAAGATGACTCTCGTGCTGTAAATGACGTATTACGAACTAATATATGTAGAAGATTTATGTAGTAATTTATATTTTATTTAAAAAACGGAATAAAAATTCAATACCTTGACTGTTACTATTAGTTCCTGATAGTATATTTCTCGATTCAAATCACGTTATTTTATCAAAAATACATAACGTTACGCTGCAGCTGATAAAACAAAACCGGAATTAAACATTGTTATTTGTTTTGAAACGTCATGACGTCTTTCCTGTTTACGGACGTTGGTTTCCCGCGCTTTGTTTAAATACACTGCTATAAGAAATAGTTCTAAAAGGAAAGCCGTTCGACTGATTTTATTTTTATTATTATTTCTTGAAATCGGTATGCAAGAAAAAGAATCAATCACTGGTCGCGGGTAAAGATGGGAATATCCGGCACTCGGGTAACTGTTTAGGCGGTAACTCGGCTGGAAGCCTCGTTACCGCCTAAACAGTTACCCTCGTGCCGGATATTCCCATCTTTACCCGCGACCAGTGAAAGATTCTTATAATACTGCACTGCATACAAACTAATTCCATATATTTATACACGGCTACCCTAAGCACCCTTGATTTCTGTAATGAAATAATCAATATGAATAATTAGCCTAAGGTCAACCATCGCAGTCAAGTTGCGACTACTATATACACAGTTAAAGTACAATTGATCTTTTAAATGTAATATTCTTGTACTTTTATGCAAATCTGACTGGGAATGTTAGAAATTCAGGAAGGGCAGACAGAACCATCCCCCTTCAAACAACAATTAGGTGGGTTTGGCATCTCTCAGAAACAGCTCTATAGCATTTTAATATTTATTTGGAGATTATAGTCTTTCTTATTATGAACTTGTTAATGGAATTAAAAAAAAACATGCATGTCAAAATCATGCACAGGTTATGGCCTTTGTTTCAAAGCAGTATCACTATATTACTGCTGTATCGCATGGACGCAATAGTAACATGCTGGATTGCGAAACTAGGGGTCTTGAGTTAGAAGTCCTACTATACTGACAAGATATGAAAACGCAACAAACATATGCCTGAATACATTTTTTACTACAAAAAGCATCACATTGAAATGTTCAACACATACACATCTCAATACTGTTTACCAGGGTTCCCGCTGTTGGTCGCCAATGGCGCCAAATGCGACAAAAATGTCAATTCTGGCGCTAAAAATTTACAATTGGTGAATTTCATTGGCGCCAACAAGATAATCATTGATCTGATCTTTCTCGCGGACGTAGTAACGGATAAGCCGATATTTAGCAAGACAATATGCCAACAAGTCAATATCGAATTACACCTCGGGGCATAATTTAAAACTTCGTCGAGTCACGAGTGTTCCTCCACGCAAGAACGATTATCAGTCAATCTGATTCACCAAATTAATCCCCACCTACTATTCCAAAAGCAAATGAAACAAAATATTAGCTGTGCACTTCGTCTAAAGCTCCACCTATTTTCTTGATGTTAAAAACGCGAGATAAATTTACAAGTTATTTTTAATATCAAGCCGATTCGCAGAAGTAATAAAAAAAATGCTGGAAATAATGACAAGTCAAAGCGCGATCATAAAACTATTGGTATTAGATAAATTCGCGCGATTATATAAAATATCAGTATTAAATCTATGCGTTCGTAAATTTCAGTCGAAAAATCTTTGAGATACAAATGAACTAAAGCAGTTATGTTGGTTCTTTTATGTGCCCAACGTAAAGCATTGATACACAGGATGAATTTTTAAAAGCCCCACACAAGAGCTTCAAAATAAAGACTTACTCGTACCTTACCTGGTATTTTCGCTATACACTGATATGTATGGAACAAAATAGAAACTTAGATATAAATAACGAAACTTTAAGCCTTTTTAAAAAGCTTTTGAAAAGTCATAAAATAAAATAAAACAACCCTGTTTTGGATAAATGACCTTATATAAATTTGAAATAAAAAGTTAAAAAATAAAGAGCTAGATATTCATATTTTAAAATTTTAAAAAGTAGTGAAAAATTACCATTAAAGGGAGATAATTCAAAAATGGCAAACTATATAAAGGGATAATTTTATAGACTGGGCAATTACTTTTGTTTTGAAAATGTTCTTGAAAATGGTTGAGAAGATTAAAAACTATTTTTTATTCAATGTAATATTAGGATAGACTGGTTCAAGAGCAAATTGCATGGTTAAAGTATCAAATGAAAAAGAGATTGGAAAAAAAAAAGAGCTGTCACAGGAGACAGCACGCTCGACTATTTTGATGCTGGATGATGAAACTGGGCACATCTGAGGAAACTAAAGCTGTCACTGGAGTGTTTAATGACTCCAATTGTGGATGAAGATATTGCACAATAGCCTGAGTCTATGTCAAAAATATCAACTTAAAGTAATAAGAGAGGTAAAGATAAAATGTATCAAAACACTATATAAGTATATCCTAAGCAAAAAGGGGCATAATTCATTAAATATTGGTGCCAGAGTTATGCACCTTGTGTCATATGGTGTGGGTGATGATGTTGAACAACTATTTTAAGTTTGAATCAAATCCATCCAGTAATAACAGAGACAGCGTGAAATGCATCAAAACTTTAACCTAAAATTCTAAGTAAAAAGGGGAAATAATTCATGAAAAACTGGTCCCAGAGTTATGCACCTTGTGTCATATGATAAGGGTAATGATACTGAACAATTGTTTAAGTTTGAATCAGATCCATTCAGTAATAACAGAGATAGAGTGAAAGTGCATAACATTTTAACCTGAAATTCTAAGTAAAAAGGGGAATAATTCATGAAAAATTGTGCCAGAGTTATGCATCTTGTGTCATATGATGTGGGTGATGATGCTGAACAACTATTTTAAGTTTGAATCAAATCCATTCAGTAATAACAGAGGTAGAGTGAAAGTGCACCAAAACTTTAACCTGAAATTCTAAGTAAAAAGGGGGAATAATTCATGAAAAATGGTGCCAGAGTTATGCACCTTGTGTCATATGATGTGGGTGATGATGTTGAACAACTATTTTAAGTTTGAATCAAATCCATTCAGTAATAACAGAGATAGAGTGAAAGTGCATCAAAACTTTAACCTGAAAATCTAAGTGAAAAGGGGGGATAATTCATGAAATAT